>NW_020450701.1:163287-246506 GCF_003343035.1 Apteryx rowi | reverse complement strand
TGGTAATTTCTTCACTTGGTAGACAAGCCCAGCAAAACTGTGATAGTCAGTACTCGCCATCCAGAGCTTTACACAGAAAGGAGCGATTTCTCTTGTCCTGGTACCATAAAAGGTTTACTAATATCTAGTGCTGAGGACGACCTTATCTGCATATTTTGGGGATTTGACCAACTACCCTGATAGTCCAGCATTTTCTTACTGGCACTTCCTAGAACAGAAGTAAGCTTTCACTTAACTTTCTATAACTGGGAACAATATTTCAGAAGCTCTTCAGTCAAACTGCAGAAAACTGAAAATCACTCAAAGATCGGAGAAGGTGTGGGGACAAAAATAATGTGGTGGTGGTGTTTTTTTTTCCTTTCAAGAAGAGTAAGGTGTAAATTTGGTTCTCGGGAGCATTGAAGTAATTCGATTAGAACTTTAGGCAAGTTTGGAGGGGGGGGTGTCTTTTTTTTTTTTTTTAGGAGAAGAGTTTTTGTAAGCAAATGGAAGAAGAAATTATAAGGGAGAGCATAACTATCATACTTAGAAAAAAGGTCTAAATAAATCTTTTAATTTGAAATAAGCTAATAATCATTGCTAGCTAATACTGACAACTTTTTGTAGCTAAGAGTTTAACAGGTCAACATGGTCTTCTAAAACTATTTCAGAATCGTTCAGATTTTCAGTGCCAGCATCGATGGCAGAAGGTACTAAACCCAGAACTGATTAAAGGTCCCTGGACCAAAGAAGAAGATCAGAGGGTAATGAAAACTAATTGATACTGTGCTTTATTATTATTAACTGTTATAAAAGTGGCATCTGACTGCTAAGAATGTGTGAAGATTTTCTTTGGTCTCATCCCCACACATTGTGTTTGACATACCTTGTGACGTGAATAATTACATTATATTATGCTGAGTGAAAATGCGGCTGCTCTTAAGTAGATGGAATGTCTGGTCAGCTCAAGGGTTTCATTTCCCATTGCCCAGATTGCTAGCCGAACTGCTCTAGCTCACAAAGTAGAGGATACCTCTTTCTGGCACTAAAGATCAAAGGTGTCACATCTTTTGTTCCTCAAAGCCACCAGATTTGAAGGGGTTGGGAACGGGGGAAGTTTGTTGGTACTCTACTGTTAATGAAGATGGAATGGCTTTTTAAATTCCCTTCCCTGGGTTTTATTAATCCACACTGCATCTCTTTTCCTGCAAAACCAGGGCTGCACTTCAGGGAGATATGCATTCAGCTTTCAAATATGATATTTCAAATAGCCTGCTCGTTCCCATTGTTTAAAACTAATTAAAGCTGTTTCAAACTAGTATTTGTAAACTTCTGAATATGGTTTGCTTAATGTGTTATTTGATAGCTCTCATCAGTCTTTCAAGAAAAAAGCTTCTAATAATGTGTAATTTAAAAAAAAAAGGGGGGATGGAGGCTGGGAAGGAAGCTTTGTGTGTGTGTGTGTGGGGGGGGTTGGGTGTTCCTAGTGTCAGTTTATGCAGTGGATGATGGGGATCCTGAAATTTGCAAAAATATATGTTTATCAGTATACCCTAACTCCAGATTCACTAGCTTTAGAGTATAATAACAGTTTTTTTGGTTTCTTGAAAAATAACTTTTAAAAACCCAAGTAACTGCCTGCCTCCAGAGGACTAGTTCTTTGTCAAATTGACTGTTATAATCCTATTTGAAAACGTGAGTTTATCAGTTTCTTCACTCTTTAGAAAAATTAGGTCTTGGACTTCTAACATGCTTTCCTCTGTGTTCCAGGTTATTGAATTAGTTCAGAAGTATGGTCCAAAGCGCTGGTCTTTAATTGCAAAACACCTGAAAGGAAGAATAGGCAAGCAATGCAGAGAGAGATGGCATAACCATCTCAATCCTGAGGTAAAAAAGTCTTCATGGACAGAAGAAGAAGACAGAATAATCTATGAAGCTCACAAGCGTTTGGGAAACCGATGGGCTGAAATTGCAAAACTTCTTCCTGGAAGGTGCTTTTCAACTTTATTTGTATTAAATATTGGAATATGGAAAGCAGGCATTACACAAGTCTTTCCAATATAATTTGTTAAAGAACAGCTGTTGAACCTTATATGTTGATAGATCCTGAAACACCTGTCTGTTGCAAGTCTTATGCATTTGCTTCTGTATTCTTAATCTAGAACGCAAAATCAACAAAAAATCTCTAACACCCTCCAGGTTCCTTCAAACTCTTAACTTGTAATTCGTCTAATTTCTAGTAGCTGAAAAAGCTGTAGCAGGGTTGAGGAGAGCAAGGTACTAACTGCAAGTAACAGCGGAATAATCTGCCTTACTGTGCTATGATTGCTTATTAAAGTGCCTTCATTAATATGTATTTGAGGTGACTTTGTTTAAGATCAGATGTTCTGGGGGGAGTTTTGTGGAGCACTTAAAATTGGACGTTTGAAAAGCAGACTGTTAGTAACCTTCAAAGCCTAGATTTGTGAGTCCTGCGCTGCAAAGCTAGTTGGTTACAATGTAGTCTCGACAGAGTTAAGAACTAACTGTATGTATTGTTCTCCTTATGTTTGCTTTAAGAGTGATTGCCAATTTATATGCTGTAGAAAATGAAATTTCAGTGTATAAAGAGTTCAATGAAACTTTTAGCCTTATGCCGTTAATTGAAATTCAGCATTAAGCTGGTCCTCCTGAATTCTATTTGTGTGTTCAGGAGGTGACTGTCTAGCTGTGCCTAAGGAACGTCAGCTCTTGTTATGTTGGGAGAGTGAGCCCTTTGGGATGTGGGGTTAAAATTTTGACATTTTGGTTAAGTATTGAATTCATGAATTGCAGGAAATCCTTTGGAGGAATAGGAAGGGAATGGATTGAATCTGAATGAGACTTCAGGGAGTAGGAAAGGACAGAGGCATTCCCAATTCACTAACTTATTTAGTGAAAGTAAATTCAAGATGAGTCTTACCTAAAACTTGGATCCTTGGCTGAGAGATTTGTGAAGAGTTTGACGATAGGGGGATGAAAAGGGAAAATACCTCTTGGAGTAAACTTAAATATATATATGGCTTTAAGCCCCTTTATTTCTGTATACCTCTCTCTGACACTAGAAGTAATTTTCCTAATATTTAGACTGTAGTAAATACATTCATTCTCTTACCTTAATGTTTGTTTAGTGTTAAAAGTGATTTCAGCATGTTTGTCGAACTGCAGGCCTTCTCTTTCCAAGGGAGTGGCAATCCATAAATGGGTACTGGCCTTTGCCATATCTGCTTCCCCAATACAAGATCAGGGGCACCAAGAGATAGTGGGATGTTCCTCCATGAAGCTGCACATGCTACTTTAGGAGCTGGGAATGCAGGCTGTCATTTTAGAAGAGATGTTTTCCAGTGGCAAACATTAGCCACATCACCCTTATTATGCTGCAGGACAGCAGGGTGAGTGCCTAAGCTTGATGTTCTCCTGCAAGTTCGTAACAGATTCTAAGAGGGTAAAAGGATGTAGCAATGGAGAATATATGGCTGTTCTTGAAGTATCCAAGAAAAAAGGTTCTTGCCCATAATAGCAGCCAGAACCAAGGATTTCTCATTTACTTTAAAATTTCCCTCAGACTTAAAATTCAGGGAAAAAAGTTTTGAAAACAGCAGCTTTCCAGTAATTCTGTCAAGAAACCACTGACAATGGAAACTTCAGTCAAAGCTGCTCAAGCTGTCTGGATTTGTGGCTTTGGATTAACCTAACGTGCAAACTGTATGTCATATTTTAAACTTTCTGAGATATGAAAGCCAGTTATTTTTGTACACTTTCATTTTAGGACAGATAATTCCATTAAAAATCACTGGAACTCAACAATGCGAAGAAAGGTAGAACAGGAAGGATATCTACAAGACGGTATAAAATCCGAAAGAGCTAGTTCATCCAAACTTCAGCACAAACCTTGTGCAACTATGGAACACTTGCAAACTCAGAGTCAATTTTACATACCTGTTCAGACACATGTAAGTTCTAAACCCATGATAATTAGAATTTCCCAGTTTTTAATCATTCATTGGGTTTGGAAATAGAAATGAATGTGTAAAAAAATATGATCTGTTAAGTATTTTCCTTTATAGTTCGGTAACTTAAGATTTCTAAGCTGTAATAAGTATATATTCTAAAGAAAAGGACTCTATAAAATCATCTCCAGATTATTGTACTTATATATAAAGTGATGTATGTCTCTTAGATTCCAGCATACCAGTATGCCTCACCAGAAGGCAGCTGTATAGAACATGCTTCAGCTTCTTCCAACTTAATTCAGGTAAATTGTTACTGGGTATTGTTAATGAACAAAATGTAATTTGTATTATGGTATATAATGAAGAGTTTAGAAAAACCTGTATCTTTAAAATGTCTCTAAGTTTTTATCATTCATCTAAATTTACGTAAGCATTCCTTTGTTTGTAAATAGCTTTTACTACTTAAATGGGAGTTCTAAGTAGGAAAAAAGGAGCTGTATTCATAGATCTCAGTGCTGCAAGTGGATCCAAATTGTACTTTTTTTATGAAAGAGCTTTATAAGATGACATTGCAGGGTGTGATAAGTTATTTGTGTGTGGTATGTAAATACATGTAATGGTTGTGCTTATTTCTGACAAATATAGCTTAAAACATAGTCTGCTAATTAAATTTTAGGTTAGAATTATGACTTGTTTGTATTACCAAGCTTCTGTGAGATTTAACGGCAGGATTTTATTTCCTTATATATGCAATAAATACAACTCCATCTGAAAGATTCAGTTCAAATAGCATACTGTGATTTATCTTTGACTCTTCAGTATGTTTTAGACTTTTTCTGACTGATAAATCTCTGTCACTCACTTAAATATGCTGTTTTGCAGCACTATAAATATTGAAGTATTGAGGAAAGCAAAAAGAACATTACTGGGTATATTAGTTTCCTTTTGCTTGTGCTACTGGCTCCCTTGGAATCAGAATGTCTGAAACTCCAAGTGTTGCAGACTGGAAAGAGATCTTGGTTTGTGATATGACCTCCTGGAAGAATTGTTGTGAATTTGGATTTAGTAAAATAATTGTTTAGATACAGGGGAAAAATATTTTGGTTGAGCTAGATGTGTTAAAGGTATTTGGCAGAAGTTTGTACCTTACCTTAAGGTTCACTGTGCAGTTCATCTTGTTTCATATACTGAGAAGAGAGTTCTCACTGGGTTTTCACTCTCTTCTCTATACTGCGAAGAGAATTCATTAAGCGTGCAAATCATAATAAAGCCTCATGTAGCCTTTGACACTCTGGATTGCCCCTTAAAGAGAAGTTTAAGATACTTTCTGCTCCCTGAAGTCCTCTCTAAACAGGAGAAGGAGTTATAAAAGGGAGTATATATTGCCATGATTTTCTAACAATTTCTTTAGCCTATGTAGCGATATTGGAAAGATACAAAGCGAGAAAAAACAGCTAGTTCCTTTTCTTTCTGATAGTAGTGGTAGGATTGTTTGTATAGATGCTCTGTCAGCAAATGTTGGTTTGAAATGCTGTCTTGCACACTTGCTGAGGATAATCAAATTCAAAATTCTGGTGAACATATGAAGTGTAATCTATCTGAGTGCTCGTAGTGTTACGTCTATTAGAGCTGTAACTTAATAATTTTCAGTTAATCTCCTATAGCATACTGAACACTTACACACCATATTGGAAACCTTTTAGAATTGTATAAATATTGCTTTAAAATCAGATTAATCTCTTATAAATTGCTGGAGTTGTTTTGCTTGCAAGTGACTACTGCATTGCATAATATGATACAGCTTGAACAGCTGGTCCCAGTATGTGCAAACTGTTGTTAAAAATGTAGTTGAGATATAATGTCAAATTTTTATTGTGTGTCTGGGGGGGGGGCAAAAATAGTAATGACTTTTTTCTTAAATATTTCAGCAATCATTTATTGATGATGATCCTGATAAAGAAAAGAAAATAAAGGAACTTGAATTGCTGCTTATGTCTGCAGAGAATGAAATCAGAAGAAAACGAGTATCATCTGTAAGAATTGTACATTTTTGTAAATATTTGAATTTGCTTTACTGAGATTAATCCTCAGCAGTTTAGTAATGGATGTTTGTTTTTTGTATATTTTTATCTGACTCTAAAATTAATCAAACTTAGTATGGAAGTTGGGTTGTAAAACAAAGTCTATAAATTTGAGGCAAAATATTTTTAGTGTAATTCTCTAAATTCTGAAAACAGCAGAAATGTGACCTGCTATTGGCCACTCATTCCTAATTTAAGATCCAGGATTTTAATCATCTTCAAGAGGTAGCAAATGTTTGTCAATATCACACCCTCTCAAGTTTTGTAGGTCAGCTATGTTAATCATCCGATCAACAGAGAAAAGTGAAAAATATGTGGGCTTTGCCCTTTTTGATTTCAAAAGGTCATCTCTGGTCCCATAGATTAGATGTTTGTGAAGCTTCTGTGTGAATGCTTGCTGTACCTAATATCTGAAAGTTGAAAAGACAATTTGACAGAAACTCACACAAATCACGTATAAATTTTCATGTACAAAAATATCCATGTTCTTTAGTGGAATGGAGGGAAATTGCAGATGACACTCGTTTGTTTAGTCAAGAATAGGACTCTGAGCAGCATCAGATACCTAACCAACCCAACCACATTGCCTGCTAATTTAGCTTACAGATAGTCCTACAGTTTTATGTAGTTGAACTATTCCTGAGATACTCTTAAAACACTGCAACGTTCTGCTTATATAGTAGAATCTACTTTACTTCTAGATTTTCAGTGAAAATTAAAATCTTTCTTGAGTACTAAGCAGTATACTAAAATGAGATAACTTCCAAATGGTTAAGTAAATCAATGTGGAATCTTCTTTAAAAGATATCTGATCCTACTAGGAGTATTTCATGTTTTAGAAACAGTTTCTAGTCTTAAAATGTATCTGTATACTGCAATGAAGATGACTTCATAATGTTGCCATGTTAGGAACACAGGAAACTTGCATCAGAGATGGCTTCCAATATAACCCATAACCCAATATAACCCATAATAACCAATATAACCCATAATGACCTAAGTATAAGCACATAAGATAGGATTTGAATCTTATGTGAGTGAGGGGTAAGATAAGAGAATGTTGAATCTGTTAATGCAAGGGGAAGACTGTAACTGCTTTAATGCAAACAGATAACTTGTGCTTGAAAATGCAAAAATTAGCAGTAATGCTTAGTCTTTCCACATACTTTTCCCTACCTCCACCCCATTCACATCATTGACTCTTTTTTGATTTCTAAGTTGAATAAGGCTAACACATTTCTTCATACTTTTTAGCAAGCTGGAAATCTGCCTAGTTGGTCTGGAAGTTTTGTCATGGAAGATGGTGTGTCTAATACCCTAAATAGCCTTGGGGACCAAACAAGTGAATTCTACAGCATGGAGGAGACCCAGGGTGCATCTGTTCAGCAGAATTCACCCACTAAGTATTTGGCTGTGGAAGCAAATGCGGTTTTATCATCTCTACAAACCATTCCAGAATTTGCAGAGACACTAGAGCTTATTGAATCTGTAAGTCTGGGTATTTGTTCTAAAAAATATTGGGGATGTCAAAATTGATTCAATGTATATAAGGTATTTTTGAGTTGCATATTTTGAAAAGATACAAGGAGAATAACTCAGTATGTGGCTTCTGGAGGTAAAGAGCTGTTAGATTGGCTTTGACATTGTTTCACAATCTTCAATAAAACCTGTTTGTGCTTCTGTTTTATATCTTACTTCATAGGATCCTGTAGCTTGGAGTGATGTCACCAGTTTTGACCTTTCAGAAGCTGTTGCATCTCCTGTCAAGCCAGCTCCAGTAAAACTGATGCGAATTCAACACAACGAAGGGGCTACGGAGCGCCAGTTTAATGTTAGTGTTGTGCTTGATGGCAAAAAACCCAGTGGCATCAGTGGTGAGGAAGAAGCAGTTTTTTCAGCAACCCCAAACCTAACCAAATTCAGCACTCCACCTACTATCCTAAGAAAGAAAAAGAGATTGCGTGTTGGGCAATCACCAGTTAATGAACTGAATGATGGCTTATGTAATGATGCCATCAGTGTTGCACTAAAGCACACACCAGTGAAAACACTACCATTTTCTCCATCGCAGGTAAGTGTTCTTTTTAAATATCACTATGTTAAGAGCATTGCAATGAGTGGTTTATAAATTGTAGATACTTTCTCCCTTGGTAATATGTTGTAGTCTAAACAAATATGTCCAAAAATCTTCTTAAAACATCTGTTTAAGGGTAGATCTATTAAAAAAAAATTAAATAACATACTTCCTCTGTTTTGAAGATTGACTCTTGTGTGGGGGGAGTCTTCTGTCTGAGCGCTCACTTGCTCATGGAGATATTGTTGATAGTTCTAATTTGTCCTTGTGTCCGTCACCTAAACAAACAGTAGATATTTTAAAAAGCATGGTTTCATTGATAAATTTGGCAAATGCCCTGGTATAAGTTTAAAATAGCGTATTGGAGTTTGTCAGTAAAACATCTTCAGATAATTTGTGTGTCTTTATTTTATTTTTTTTTAAATTGTTCAGTACAACTGTAAAGTTTTGTCATTTAAGTTAGCTTATTTTTTTCCTCTCTTGTCTTTAGTTTTTCAACACTTGCTCTGGAAATGAACAATTCAACCTTGAAAATCCTGCATTTACATCAACTCCAATCTGTGGGCAGAAGGTTCTAATTACAACTCCTCTACACAAGGAAATGACACCAAAAGATCAAAAGGAAAATGCAGGGTAGGATTATTACGTTAAGGATCTGGTGGGTGGTGTTCAAATATAAGCAAGGTTTTTCAGAACATTGTGGAATTAGTCTACTTCTATGTATGCTACAAATGAGTTCAAAAAACCCTGACATGTAGATACTTGCATGCAAATATAAATTGGCCTCCTCCTTTTACTTCGCAGGAATTGACTTGCACTCAGGTTTTTTTAAATAAGCACAGAACAAAATGCAATTAAATTTATATATACCTGGGGCCATTTTATGGTAAATTAGTACTTCCTGATTTGTGGTGGTGATATCAGTTGTGTGAATTAAGAAATTTAAGTTAGTCAAACATTTTTAAATACATTACATCTCCGTTGATAAATCAAAATATTAAAATGTTTATATAAATGCTTTTCTGTGCTTGAATAGTTTTAGAACTCCTACAATTAGAAGATCTCTGTTGGGTTCAACACCAAGGACACCGACTCCTTTTAAAAATGCTCTGGCTGCTCAGGAAAAAAAGTATGGCCCCCTCAAACTAATGGTATGTGATGATATAAGTCTATTTTTTTTTTTTTTTTTGTTAAAGTAGTCTAAATGCCCTCTTGTTGTTGAGATAACAAGCCTAAGCATGATCTTAGAAAGTAATCTAATGTTTCAGGATCTTTCAGTATTATCCTAGAGAATAGCTAGACAGCGGATCAATAGTGTTTCAGGTCTTTCATGTTGGACAGACTAGTATCCTTCAGTGTAGAACGGAAGCATTGCCTTTTTGGACAAGGTTCAGTCCAGCTACTCATTTGATCCATAGCCATTTTCTAGAACTACCGACAAGGATAGATTTAACACACTGGTTCTGTGTGTGTGAGGTATTTTAAATTGGGGTGGTCTTGCTAACACTGTATCACCTAGTAGACGGTAACATCACTGTCTGAGAATTTTATTTTAATACTTCGGTGTTCTGGTTTTTCAATAGAAATTTTTTCAGTGAGAGTGTGACTGGGTGTGGCTCCTCTAATTGGATAATCCAGTAAAAGCAGGCTGGTGCAGATGAATCTGACTTCATTATTTTAAGCAACTTTCACGCTTGACTTGTAAAACTTCATTATCTTTGAAACTTCTGGGCTGTTTAAGAGATGAGTTTTTGTTTTCTGGTTTTGGTTCTTCTACAGTGCTAGGAGTGAAACCAGATTTTGTTACAGCAGGCTAGTGTTCTGAGCATTTTTTTGATGGGAAGATTTTAGAAGTGTTTTATCTTTCCTAGGGCTTTCTTGAGTAAAGTTTAGATTTTTCTTGATCCTAAAAAATAAATAATATAGCAATTCATGACTGCTGATTCTTACGGCTGTCACAGAAGACTTTTCTGGTTGTGTAACCATACTTTTTTCAGAGTGTCAGATTTTTGCTCCCTCAACCTTGCTAAGGCATTTTAATGCATAATAACTTTTGGAATTCAGTAGACATGTGCCTTTCAAATTCTGAATAATTTCCAGCCAATATATATTGACTACTACGTTTCTGCAAACACAGAAGGTAGCTCAGACTTTGCCACAGGGCTTGGCACCATCTGTGTTACCCTGTAGATTCACAGTCTCTCACTATGCAAATGGAGTGGTTTGACATTCCTGTTTCTGTCCACTACTAACCTCCTGCTCAAAATCAAATTTTGAGGGCTTAAGGGAATTCTTCTCCTGTTGGTACACAAAGGAGCCATCTGTATGGCTTATGTGAAATTCTGTACTGTGCTTAGGACTATCAATGTCTTATTCAAAGATTTGTGTTGAAAGATTAATACATATTCCTTTCCCAACAAGAGCCATACTTTCATAGTACAATTTTTCTTATATTGCTATATGTAAAGAATTTTTAATCCCCTTTTTGTCTATGGATAGCTATTGCTAATAAATGCAAACAGGTAAGCACTTTGCATGTCTTCAATGCTACATTGTGTTCTTATAAGGCAGTGTGTGCATGTATGTTTTATCTGGCTAAAAGTAATGTGGAGTAATATGAATTATAAAATTGCATAGCCTTGAAGTGTTGATTTATAGTTATTTAATACAATAATCTAAATCCTTAATCTGTTGCTGAATTTTGCAGGATCTTTTATCTGGCCTAGATTAGGTGAATGTAGAATATGATGAAAAGTAGTAACTAATATACTTCCTATATTTTCTTCTCTAATTCTAATTAATTTAGTCACAACCACTTGCCTTCTTGGAGGAAGATATTAGGGAAGTTTTGAAAGAGGAAACTGGAACAGACATATTTTTCAAGGAGGAAGATGACTCTGTCTATAAAAGCTGCAAGCAAGAGGTAACATTGCAATAATGCTTTCAGATAGGAAATAACTGCTTTTAAACAAAATTTTTAAAAATGTCTTCTGTAAAACATTGATTGCAGCACAATTCTACTAAGAAAGTCAGAAAATCACTGGTCCTGGATCCATGGGAAAAAGAAGAGCTTGGTGCCCAACTCTTCACTGAAGATAGTAGTTTGGATGTACAGGTAGGTATTAAACTACAGAATAGCATCACTGGCAGCAACGTGAATGTAGAATTGAATGTCTTTCACTGTATCAGCTAAAATAAAGAGTTTGGATTGAGGCTAGATTTATAAATTTGTGAAGTGAAAATCACCTTCATTTTGAAATGCTAGTTTAAATACTTAAGCAATATTTGAATATTGGGTTTCCATGCATGAATTCTTTCTTCAGCCCCTTAGGGCAGGGAAGCAGGAAGTTTCAGCTGGGAAAGTACTGTGGATGTCTGGCAGGTTTGCTGTTATAGCAGAGCTGCTTCTATCCTGATTAACTCTCCACTTAGCACATATATCACATTGAAGCTCTTTGTAATTCACCAAGTTCATGATATTGGCCTCTCTGTTTTGCATGCTTGACAGTGTCTGGTAGACGCGTTCTGAGGATTCTTAATTGCATATTAGGTGGCATGTTTTTCCTCTTATTTTTTAAAGTATTCCCCTAATATGTAAAGAAGTATCAAGCATGTAGAAAATTAGGTTTTGTGGTCTTCCTCTGCCTAAAGAAGTTTGAATACTTCTCTCTCAACAACCAGGGCATGAAGAGTTTGGAGGTGGGGCTGTTTTGTCCCTCATTTCTTTAAAAAGTAGCTCAATATTTTCTAATTGGGTGACTGAATGAACAGATAAATCTTTATTCTTGTAGTTTGTGGGAAAACTTTCTAATCTAGTTCTTAAAATAATGCATGTAGCTGTTTAATTCTGAAAGCATAAATGTCTGTGAATCTTGGTCAGGTATAGAGTTATGTTCAAGAGGTAGATGCCAACATCCCTGAAATGAAGAGGTGTTTAAATCCTACCCCTTTCTGATTATTGTGGCTAGTTTTCTAAATTCCCTTCTTAAATGCCTCATAAACGCCCTAGTAAGCCTTGGGTGTTGGATGCCCTGCCACCTAGTGGAATTCCCTGGTTCCCCATGAACATCTCCCTGGCTTCTTAGTATCATCGCTGCAACCATTCAAAATAAAAACAAAATGCCCAGTGTTCTCTTAGTTATATTTTGATATGGCACGGTATATTGTGTATCACTGAAGTTCAGGTTATTAAGCTAAAATCAAGGATAGCTGAGGCAGCTGATTGGGCTTCCACTCCATTTCAATGAGGGATGCTGATGTAATGGAAACATTCCCTCTTGGGAAGAGGGAGATGGTGGCAGTACCTGACTTAAAAATGAAGAATGCATTGATCCTTAAGGGGAAACTGCTTGTGCATGGGAAGGTAGGTTAGGAGTAAGGTCCCAGGTAGAATAAATACGTAAAGGTAGTTTAACATATTTTAATGAGGCATTTTGGTAAGCAAGCAAGTACACTTGCCAGTTGCTCTCATCTAATTTTGTTCTCTTAAAAAGTTGTCATACACCTTGCTTCTGCTTTGCTATAATAAACCTGGATTGATATTTTTTTCTTCATTCCCATAAAAATTATCAGCATATGAAAGTATTTTGTCAAATGGCCAATCAAGTGATTATTTCACTTCTTGAAGCAGTTGCTCCTGCCAGTACTGATATGGTGTTAATTTTTTTTAACTGTAGTCTCTTTGTCCTTGGTTATGCAAGAGTTGTACTAGAACTGAATTATAAGCTGTTTTTCTTAAATCTGTTCTGTAGTTACCACTTGGCTTTATTGAGTCTCGTTTTTAACAAAATAGTCAGGTGTTTCATGGTTTTATACAAAAGAGAAAAACAATCTGCTCAATGCCCAAATCATGCTAGCAGCTAATTGTTTTATGTTGCTCAATAATGACTATGAATCCTAGTAGAGCCTGGGCTAGTTTTTTATATAGTATTTGTTATTTTTCCCCTCAAATTTATTCCTAAGAGTGTATGTGTTAAGTAGTTGCTTTGTTTTCATTTTGGCTTCTCTGATCAGAGCAGCTGAAGATTATTTTTATGAAATACTAATTATTATTCCTGTTCCCTACCTTCTTTTTTGTCATTAGTCAGAAAATGTATATACCACATCTTTATTAATGATACCATTGTTGGAAATACATGACAACAGATGTAACCTGACATCAGAAAAACAGGATACAAATTCAGCAAACAAAGCAAATGCAGTAATTAAGAAGAAATTGAATGCATGTGCTTCAAAAAATGTCAAAATGGAGAAATCTCTTCAGGTCTGGATTCAAAATATTTTGTTAGTTATTTTTAGCAGGTTAACTATTAACTTCTTTTTAGTTTTTATCTCATTGTAATGTCTAGAATAGTTCTGTTTGGTTATTTGGATCAATGTTTCCAAGATCATTATTTTTCACAAGTTGATCATTTGTCCATGAAATACTATTCACATTTAAGTTCTTTAAATACAGTTCTGATGTTTCACTAAGTGGCCTCTAATAAGATTTAAACTCATCTATCTGACCCAGAATTATGCCGTTAAGCATATTTGAAAGGGGAGCTTAGTCATACCATACCAATGTTCTTTGAACCATCTTTCTCCTTTTTCCCCTGAGAAATCCTCCCTCAGTTTACTTGTTTCTCTAATCATGAATCCCTTCCATGAATCAAGTCCTATGAAATTATAGGGAGACTCAAATGGCTAATTTTCTCTGTGTCTCCATGTGTGTAACTGGTTCTGTTGGATCAGTTTCTAGCTTAGGTTGTAGGAGGGAGAGAAACTTGCATTCCTCATATTATGCTACAGTCTGCAACTGTCAGGTCCAATTTAGAGATGCTACAAATCAGCTTGAGATTGAATAAAGCATGTAAACATGCAGTGTTTTTTTTTTTTTTTTTTTTTTTAATGGTAGAAGCAGGAGTAGTGGCTCGATTATTCTTCCATTCATTATTTTTGGTCCTAGTTCCTGTGCCACTTCTAATACATCCCCAAAATGTGCGACTGTTCTCTTACAGCTACCAGTTTTTTTTCAATAAAAGTACTCTACTTTTTTTTTTTTCCCCCTCCCTCTTGTTTCAGCTGCCAAAATCATTTTGCCTTTCATGGTGTCTCTGGATGGTTGTCAATACTTAGTGCATTAAAGTGAAAGATCTAAAAGTGAAGCGATCCATTAAAATGAAATATCCAAAATGAAGATAACTTACTTCCCTCTTATGTATTAATTGTTGAACTAATCTCTTTGTAAGAACCTTTCTTGTTTTGTGTTTTAGAACTTAAAACATAACATGATATATGCTGGTGAGCTGGGTTAAGGGGTGGGAGCTTTGTCACAGATTTTAGGTATGCGGTATTGTAGAACAGGGTCCTTCTCAGTAAAAATACAGTACAGTATTGCTAGAATTTGACTATTTATTAGTGAGAATTAATAGTTAATAATGAGAATTGTTAAATAATAATAAATAATGAGAATTGCTTAATTTAAAGAACTAAAATACTTCTTCCTTAAAAAGAAAAATCCCATTAACTGAATTTTATTTTATGCAGTCAAATTGTGAATGGGAAGCAGTTGTTTATGGAAAAACGGAAGACCAGCTTATCATGACTGAACAAGCAAGAAGATATCTGAGCACTTATACAGCTACCAACAGCACTTCAAGGGCTCTGATACTGTGAGGATCACTGCAACTGACAGCCATCTCTTTCCATTATAATTGACACGTCTTGAGAGAGACTCCAGCAAAATACTTGTAAATTAAGTCTTTATTTTGAGACAGCCTTCTAAGGGAAACCTTCCTTTCTTTTTTGATAGACAAAGAGCAGACATGAAGCTTTTGCCTCCTTTATGAAGGGATAGTACAAACAATTCTGCAATGAATTCCTTAAAAATATATTTTAACCCCCCCCTAAAATAATATAAAAAGAATGGTAAAGAGTGTTGCAGTACATGTCCACATACAGTTATTAGGTCCATTTTTCATATTTATTCTTTTGATTTGCATTGCTTTTTTTTTTCCTGTTAGTGCAGTTTCAACATAGAGTAGGCTTATAGATCCTTGCTAATTTCTGAATGAGCAACATACATGACTGAATGTGCTTTTGCTTATGTAGCATTTTTCTAGTATATAAAGAAACACAATGGAAAGGAGTATAAAGGAAGGATAGAAAGTTGCACTACTAATTTTTTGGTATGCTGCAAAAAAACGAAATTAACTACAGTGTTAAATATATTTATTTGGGAATGGTACTAGAAATAGGCAGAGGGGGTGAATTAGGTTTTAGTGTAAAGCATCAGTATTTTCTTCATAAATCTCAAAATGAGATGATTGAATGTATTGTACAGTTTGTAGGAGCAGGGAAAAATTTGTAAATTGGAAAGGAGTCTGTTTTTATAATTTATTTTCATTTTAAAGCTTAAATGTAGATATTTATGTGTATGCAGGTTGTCTAGAAGCCAACGTTGTTTCCTGTTATAACAGCTAAAATGGAAAAAGGACAAGTTTAACTTTTACCTTAAAGTATGGAATAGCAGAAGAATTCCAGTGGTGAAGTGTACAAATCTATACTGTATGTTACATCTACATAAAGATTGCACTATAAACCCTTAAATCATGTTGGTCTACGAAATAGTTACAAGGTATACCTGTATTATACAGTAACTGTTCCTGTAACTTGCTAAATATATTTAGAAAGCAAGCTTAGGGTCCTATATGTGACCTAGGAGTACTTTGTCTTATATAGGAACTAAAAATTAATGCATTTTATTATAACTTTTTTTTAAAAAAAAAAAGGAACTTGGCACCTTGTTTCTCAAAACAGTTGTATCTGCACTTAAGTTTGACCATTATATATTTACTAAATGTTTGAAGAGCAAAGAGAACATTTTTATTTATGAAAAACTTTTTGTCCTTATTTAAACATATACAGGTCACAACAGTTGCTTTAGTTGCCTATTTTAGGTATTTGCACTTATTTTGTTTTCTTTTTTTTTGAAGGAATGTCTTGGTTTGCTTTTGTTGTAGAGATTTTTATGTAGTTAATTTCTAGCAAATTATAATGGTGTGCTATCAACAAATACTGACAGGTAAATAGAACTGTACACTGTAGTCTTAGCTATTTATAATTCAAACACTCTTCCTCTCCACTCCCGGGTGTGCTGCTATAGATAGTGGCAGAATCGGCTTGCTGCTATGAGAGATGGAAAGAGCGAGCATCATATGCACTGTATGTAAAACTACAAAAATGATGTCAGGTTCTCTAGTTAACTTTATGAGATCAACCAGTACTATGCAGGGTGTGGAAAGTATTCCTATCACTTTAATATCAAAGATGGTAGCGATAGTTTTATGATGGAAAACTATAACATATGATGAGTGGCACAAGGAAGGTAATTGGTTCTTAAACTTTTTTAAACATCTCAAAGCTTATACAATCCTTATTTTTAGGAGCTTTTTGATATTAAATGTTTGCCTAGCTATGGCAGTAGTAGGCATAAAAACATTTTAGCAATTTTTAATTCAGATGAAAATTTTAAGGGGGGGGGGGAGAGGGAATCCAGTAAGCAGGGGGATCACAAAATACCCATTACACCAGCGTTACTCCTCACCTATGAAAACGGAGAGGAGGCGACTGGGATTCTTGGCAGTAGTAAGTTTAGGTGTGTTCAGTTTCAGAATGGATTTAACAACAAAAATGCTGTTTCCAGCACAAAATGAATTCATGAAGGACAAAATAACATATTGAGAGAGAATAAATATCTAGAATCTGGATGATATTTCAGTAGAAGTGGCATCACCAAAACTGCCTATACCAAGTTTAAGTGTAGATTTATGGTAAGTAGTATTAATTTGTGTTAGTATTGGTTGGATCGTCTAGTTAACTCCTACTTTGTTGCTTTAGCAAGAAGGTTTTAATCTTTGATATGTCAGGCATCTTTTATTACTTTTTGAATGTTGTGTGCATTTGCATTTCTTTCAGTTTATAAGTAGATTGTACATGCAGCTGCCAAACTTGCATGAAAATTAAATACATATTATTCCATTTTTTTGTTTTAAGGTTTGACATAATGTACAACAAATGCCTTGATTAATCTCAGTTTTTGTTGTACTACAAACTTGTTTTATGTAAGAGAATCTCACATATAATACAGACCATATTAATGTCAGAAATAAAGCTTCTATGTACCAGGTTACTGGAAATGTCTCTTATTTGAGAACTTAAACACTCGGTGCTCTCCTGTAACTGTTTATTCCTATGTTGGAGTCTAAGAAGTATCTGAATGCTTTGCTAATTTCATCCTAATTCATGTGGTAGGGGAAAATGTCTCCTTATGATGTTGTAACCAATTTGTGTTGAAGTTGTGTGATTTCTTTTTTTTTAAGTGTGATTTTTAGCTTGCCTTTTACTGTTTGTAGATCTCCTCTTTAGTATTGAAGATCTTTTAAAGTCTTAATCGTGTGAAGCAGTGACTCGAGACAGCTGATAGTCCTTGTAATCAATGTGCAGTATACCCTGAGAATGAAATAACGCACTTCCTCAAATACCACAGCACATTCCCTGACAAAGGGATATTACCAGCTCCTGGCATAACACGGTCTTCTCTCACCTTCAGTGAGAGCACTGCCCCTTTACGGACTTTATAAAACAATATTTCTTTGGAGTACAGTCTACATTAGCATCACACTTTTGGACTTCCATTCTAACTCATTAGCACTTTAATTATGGTGGGTCAATTTGTTTTTGTTTTACTTCAAAGAGTGCACCATCCTTTAAATGAGGTAGAACTTGATCGACTCTTTTCTCCACTTTTTAGATCTGAAGAATCTCTGTGTATTTGTGTATCTCCTGTCAGTACCAGTAAGCTAGATGGACACATTAGAAGAGCTAGACCTATGTCATTCAAAGGCTAATTAGATTTGTGCTGCTTCTTGTACTGCTGAGCTAAATAGAAAACAGTTATGTGACTTGGGAGAATAAATTAATACAAGATTGCTGGTGTCTAACAGCAATTCTGGCCATAGTTTCTAGGTTAAAAATGAAATAATATTTTCTGAGGTCAAATTAAAACTAAACTAAGGCTGTTAGGTAGGCTAATCAAAGCAGCATCTTGCTTTGGGCAGGAGTTTTTTGCCCCCCTCCCCTCCCCTTCCTTAATTTGTTGTAATTGTACACTGAGACCAAAGAAGTTATCTTGGGCAAACTCGACTTGCAACGGATAGCCTGGAATTTTTGATGGATAAACCTCCCTTCCTCCCTGCCCCAATTCTGTGCTGCTTTTACTGTGTCACAGTACATCCCATTACTTGCATGAATAGTTACGTGAACACACTAAAATTGGTAAGCTTCTTTCTGTAAGGATGGAAAAAACTGTGCAAGGGCATCCACAAGTGGCTTGAGCCTACCGCAGTGAAGAACCAAACTTTTACAATCCCATTCCCCTCCACCCAGTTTGGTAGGTAGAAAATTTCTATGGCTCTGACATTTTGGAAGGGATTTGACAGAGTGTCATAGACATTCAATTTCTTGGGTACTTATATCCGAGCTCCTCAGAGGAGGTATTAAGGTGCTGTGGAGTGCAGTAATGGGTGGCAGTGATTACTGCCCTGCTCCCTCTCTAGTGCTGAAGGGGCTGTCAGCTGCGCCTCTGCTCAGGGGAGAAGGAAAGCACGTCTGAACTGCTGTGGACATATCGGGGTCCACAGTCTTGTCTTAAGAGCTGAAAAATTAGCTTTTTGATATCTGCTGATTTAAAACTTCCCTGCAATTTCTTTCTGGCAGAGGATTTTGTATGGCTTACAATTCATCATAAGAGTGGTTATGGTTTTTGTTTGCTTTTTGTTTTGGACAGGTTGGGGTGGGGGACTGTTTGTGGTGAGAAGGAGGATCAGAACCTTATTGCAATCAAGCAGTGCATGCAATTTTTTCTAAAATAAAGTTGTTTTTGACTGCTTGATGTCCAATCAAGTTGTCTGGATGTCTGCTCTTAAGTACGCTACTGGATGGCTATATTTACTGTGTGTGTTCTGGAATTGGGGTGTGTGTGGTGTGGCCCCCCCCCCAGAGAAACTACTCTTTCCAGTGCTGGCAGTCTTCATTGTAGATTCTGAGGATGGAGCAAAGCTGCAGTCAAAGCAATTTAGCTGCTTCCACTTCATCCCTCCAAGGTCAACCGATTGCTTGCTTGGATTGTAAAACCTGACAAATGGAAACTGCCTTCATTTTGTATAGCAGATCCTGGTATTTTTATAGTACATGTAAATAAATTGAATTGGGATATAACTGGGCTATAGAACAAGAAAGATGAGCATGGGAAAAGCTGAATAATGCTATTAAAGAAAAAAAAAGTACAAAAATGCAAGTTTTTGCTGCCCATGTGAAAAAGTCTTGTTAAGCTGGGGTTAATGTTGCTCAGATACTTCACTTACCTCATTCTTTCAGTTTTGTACTGTAAATCACAAGGTGAATTGCATGCAATGGTATGGCAATCTTCCAGGATTAATCTCCAATGTTCTGCTACATTGAACCATTAATTGTCAGGATATTTTCATTGGTGTTAACTATGTTAATACAGTTATATCAGACTTACACTTAGCATCATTTTCTTCCCGGTCAATATTAATGCAGGAATATGAATTTGTCAATGGGTTGTTTGTTAATGGGTTGTTAAATTAGTGTGTTTAATGTTAGGTGCAGCTGTATTGCAGTATTCAAGATAAACTGCATGATTTTGACTTTGCTAGAGTGTGGAGAAGGAAAGAAGCTAAAACTGGACCTGTTTACCTGTGCTTTATGTATGCTAGGGTTTTACTGCATAATAATATAGTCTCATAAAATGAGGGCTTAGTTTAACTGAATAGTTGTTACTTGCATTAAAGATTGAAAAAGGGGACTTAAAGAATGAGAAGTCCAAGTCTCTGTGACTGAGTTAAGGCAACGTGTATGTATGCCGCTGAAACTGCCAGAAACTTGTCTTTTTCTGGACAGGGCACAGAGAAACAGCAGTCATGGTAATCTGGGTTGCACAGCAGAATGGAGCTCCTTGATAATACAGGCTCCAGCCCAACCTATTTGTAAGCCTGCTTGTATTTGGTTAATAGTTTGTATTTGTCTTTCAAAGTCTTAATGCAAACATTTACGTATAGCAGGCAGTTTGAGGGGCAAAGAAAGAATGTTGCTTG
The DNA here is from genome assembly GCF_003343035.1 of Apteryx rowi. NCBI lineage: Eukaryota > Metazoa > Chordata > Aves > Apterygiformes > Apterygidae > Apteryx > Apteryx rowi. Next base: position 226,243 of record NW_020450701.1, on the reverse strand, counting down.
TGTAAAGCTTTTTGCATTGCTTTAATTTGTATGGTAGGACTGATATTTTAGTATATGCAGTTGGGTCTTGGAAGGCAAATGCAAAACTAAGCTGTGCAGTGTGATTTTTGACACAAATATCTATTAATCTGAATTAGCATTAGACTTTGTAGCTTTGCTTTATCTTGCTAGAAACATGGGCATTCAACAGATAATGTTTCTTGTCTTTCCCAGTTCCATGACAAAATAGAAATAGCAGACTCTACAAATAAGATGATGTGTTAGCAAGGAAAAGACCAAGAGGGACTAACACAAGCCAGTTTCTCTGCAATATATATCCTGGTAATTTGTATAATCTAGCTTTAAGTTGTATAAGTGAAGTATGGCTTTTGTTGGGACTTTGTTGGAGTTGTGCGTTGTAGCCAGGCCACTGTGTGACTGTCCTGCTGCAGCCCTGCTTGCGTTGGCTTCCATGGAGGTTTCTGTTGCCTGGCACAAGCCAGGTGGGCTGCCTGCAGAGTGTTTGCTCTTGTTAGTGGCTGGCTGCTGATGTCTGAAATCAGGGCAAAGCGTAGGTAGATGAAGTGAGCAGGTTAAGTCTCTAATGATGCGGTTGATTAATTTTTCCACACCAGCTTTGTTCACCTAAAGAAAGTAGAGCAGATGGACAGCCAATAAGCCAAACATAAAAGAAACTAAAACCCTAAGTTTGATCATACAAGGTTCTCTGGAGGCTTTACTAATGGGCTTCACCTTTATCTGGAAGAAACAGTCTTTAAGAAGTTGACGGGTGAGAATGAGTCCAATTCCTGTTGCCATTATTCTGGTTTAACAGTGGAATAACTCTGCTAGAGTTGCAACAAATTAAAACTGATACTATACTGTGAGTGAGTCAAGCTTCATAGAATAGGAATTTTAACACTGGATTTTGACTGAACATGGTTGCACCATGCCTGTGACACATGCAAACAAAAAGAAATGTTGAAGCTGGGATTGATTCTTGCATTTAGTTTTGTGACAAAGGCTCAGATAAAGGTTCAGTGCAAAGGTAGTAAATATACCAACGTTTTCTAATGCAAGACCTTTTTTTTTTTTTTTTTCCTTTCATAAGTTTCCTTGTTTTTGGATAAGCAACTGTTACAGGCTTAAATGCTTACTTTCATTAGGAAGCTGTGGATTACTGTTTCTGTGCCAGTAGAGCCAAAAGATTGCTCTCTCTTGAAGTTGCAGCACACTGGTCTATGTGGCTTCCCCTTGAGAAAGCCAGTTTATGCCTTTATGGGTTGGATCCTTGCCCTGCAGCTGAAGGGAAAAAATAGGATCCTTGTAGTTCTGCTAGGAAGATGTGTTAGAAGAACAGGTAAGCTTTGGGTATTTGTACGTACTCTATACAAAACTGTAAGATTAAAAATCTGAATGCTCATACCCATTGTATTCCACTTTAATACTCCAAATTTAACTTTAAGATACTTTAAGTGTGGCGTACCAAACCAAAAGGACTCCTCTAACACGTTGCCTGCTGCTTGACTGCATGATGCCAGTGGCACAACTGCTATTTCAAAGAGAATTTGGTCTGCCTGCTTTTACAGAAGTTCATTTCTTCTATTCAGGTTTACTTTCAGAGAGTCCTCAAGATTGTTTACCTGATTTCTGGTTTCCTGGTCTCCATCCCTTCCAACTGTGGAGAAGACAGATGTTAAGGGCTTTAGCACAAGCAAGATGGAAAGGGGCTGTGTATGGACTGGCAGCGGTGTACGTCCTCTGACTGTCCTGTGCTATGATCCGAGGGGAAGGGCGCTTTTGTCTTTAGCGGGGGGATTAGGGTTAGATCAAAATGTTGTTATTTACTCAGCATTTTACTTAGGCAGCCGTTGGCCAGTTGCTTGATTTCTTAGTTATTCTCCTTGTAAAGGTGAGGTTTGGTTGTTGCACAACCATCGCTGCTTTAGATCAGCATTACGTGCTGAATGCCTGGCTTTACGTGGCCTGTCTGATAGGTAAGAGCTGTTTGCTTGGATAGTCTGAGGGCATTGAGTGCTACAGCAGTAGGCATTAAATAAAAAACAAAATGAAAATGGGGGGCGGGAAAGGAAAAAATCCAACCAACTAACCAAAACAAAAAAACCCCTAGAGAGTATTGGGCATTGGAAGACCATACTCAGAAGCAATGATATAAAGTGCCTAGAAAGCTTTTGTAGGAACTATATGAACAAAATGAGCTACGCCTATTCATTAAAGGAAAACCCAGATGAAGTTTGAAAAAGCAATTGGTTTTGTAAATCAGAGTAGCTGAGAATGTGTTTGCATGTGCACGCACGCACGAGTCGGCTGGCCATGCTCGTGTGAGCTGCGTGGTCAATGAGAGGGCAGGATCCTTCTTTGCCCCCTCCTCGTGCCTGCAAGTGTGCGTTTGCAGCAGCCTGGTGCTTGGGACGCGACTGCGCGCCGGCCGGCCGTGCGTGCTGTGGCGCGGGAGGGGACTGCTGCAGCGGCGTGGTTCGGTCTCTGCGGCAGGTTAGTCGTGCTGAGCAAGGCCAGACTCGCCGGGTAGATCAGCTGGCTCCAATTTACAAGTGAATGAAACGTTCCCCTCGGCCATACGGGAAGGAGCAGATCCGCTGTGTCTGGAGCATCAGCAGAAGCAGGCCAGGCTGCGCGTCGTCCTGCACTGGCAAGCAGCCAGGCTTTGTGTGTGCTCCAGACACCAGATGGGAAGCAATTACGAGTGTGACAAGCAGGTCATCTGGCAGGCACTCTGTGGACCTGCTGCCGCATAATTTTTGGCGGGAAGAGGAGAGCTTTTTCTTTTCTTTCCTTTTTTTGTTTTTTTTTAACACAACCTCTCTTTTTTTCTGAACAGATTCTTCGGAGAGTGACTGGGCACGGAGGGGCCTGTGTTTGCTGCGTTTACCCTCCTTTGTGCCCTTTCTGGTGCTTACAAGAGTGCAAGCATTTCTGCTTGGCCAGCAGTAAGCAATAGTTACATTTGTGTTTGCATGTTGTGCAGTTTGCAAATACTGGCTTGCAGCGCTGGCACGGCTGTTTTATTGAGTTGGCAAGCCGGGCTGGGGCTCTCCTTCCAGCACCAGACCGCAGAACAAGAGAAGCTCACTTTCCGACAGGGACTCCCAGCAAGAAAGCAACCCGGCACTTCTCAAAACTTTCACAGCCTGCTGTAGGGCCGAGCGGAGGAAGCAGCGTGTGAGTCTAGATCACCTTTTTGGCTGCTGGGCCGGCTGCAGTTTGCTCTTTGACCGCAGTCGCTGGCCTGTAAAAGAGGAGTTTAGGGAGCCCGGGCAAATCAGCTTAGCTGCCTCCAGCTGAGCGTGACAATAGAGCCCCTCAACCAAGTAGGTGTTGCTAACTGCGTTGGACAAATGTGTAAAATGTGTTACATGTCCCATGGCTTTTGGCTGGCCAGCTGGGGAAAAAATGGCCAATGTAGGCTGGGTTGCTTGAGGTCGGGTTGTTCGGGCATGGGTCCCCCCAGTTTCTGATTTTAAATGAGCAGATGATAGCAAAGACAGAAGAAGAACCTTGCCTTGAAGGGGGTTAGTGGTCTGAAGGGCATTTTCATGGGAGCAGCACCTGTGGCCTCACCACCTGCAGTCCTCTGCAGCCTCCTGGCACCTGGCTCTGCTGCAGGTGCAGCGCGGTGCCCCTTCCCAGCGCGCCGCCTGCCCTCGAATGCCGTTGCAGCCCGGCTTTGGCCACAGAAAAGCCGACAGCAGCTCTGGCTGTGGGCGGCAGTCCTGGCCCACCCCGTCCTGCCTGTCTTGTGCAAACTCCATCGCTAGAGACTGCTGGCATTCGTAGCAAAGGTGCTTTCCAAAGGTGCATGGAGCCAGCCCCGATTAAACAGTCAAAAATGTTTTAAAAAATAAATAAATAAAATTTTTTAAAATCCACCGTGAACATGCAAGGTCTGGTTATGGGAGAAAAGGACGACATTCAATTATTTAAAATCTCCGGTGCCGAGTGGGTGAGATCACGCTAAAGGGCCAGCATCTCTGTGTGGCTCCAGAGTGCTGACAGCAACAAGATTTTGGATCAGCCTCTTCAACAGAGATGTCATGAGGCTTGAAGCTGAGCCTACATGCCCAGACCCCTAAAGCGGGGTCAGATCTGAGTACCTGCCGTTGTCCCTGGTCTCTTTCTTTCCTTTGTCTCATTCTTTATTTTGGGAGCTCTGAGAGGTGTTTGGACGTGTTGTGCAATTTTGGCTCAATGGCTGAGGACAGAATATTTTGCAGGGATTGCTTGTTGCAATTTTTTTGGTTTGATTGTGTGTGATAGATGGGATAGAAGTGATCGTATTGCAGTAGGATTGCAGTGAGGATTCTAGACCTTGGCTGATTTCTGCTGTGAATAGCCCCAGAACAAAAGATCTTTCTCTGACTCTTTGCTGAACATGAATAAAGCTATCGGCTATTGATTTACTGAAGCAATATGACAGCTGCAAAGCAGGTGAAATGTAGGTCTCAGTGCGATGACCTTCAGCTGCCTCCAAAGCTTTATTCCATAGCCTCACCTTCAACTCAGCAGGTTACTTGCCGGGCTTGTTCCCAGCTCAGGACTGCGAAAACGGCCCACCTTCATTTCCTCTTCACCCACTAACCCTGGGCTGGTGATGTTAAAAACTCTGGGTAGGCTTGATGCAAGTGAAAACCAGCGCTTTAATCCTGGGAGGTTAGTGAGCGGCTGTGCAGAGTGGGGAGCCCCAGAGGTTAACGTGCCATTTGCATGTTGCCATCAATTAGCTCCAGAAATGATGCTGCTTTTCCCCCGGCTGCGGGGGGGGGGATGTGATGGGGTGTCTCCGAATGACTCGGCCCCAGGCACCCGCTCCCAGGCTTGCGCGAGGCGCTCGCCTCCCTTCGGCTTCAGCCCCGGCCCGGGAGCAGCCGCTGCTTTCTGACCCTTTTTGCGCAGGTTGATTATGTTTGTATCTGTCTGCTAATCTTGAAGCGGTAGTTCAGATTTTTTTTTTTTTTTTAACAGAATTTTAAAGCTTTTTTTCAGGAGCTGTCTTTTTGCTTTTTCATGGTTTGGTATTTCTTCCCTGTTACAACTTCTTTCTGTCTCCAGGTTTTTTTCTTTTTTCTTTTCCCCCCTGCTCCCCTTCTAGATTACCCCACTTACATTTGCTGTGTTTCTTGTGTTTGGGTTTTAGCACCTTCTCTTGATCTTTAAATACTTTTTTTTTTTTTCTTGAGCATTCCCTCCAACAGACGCAAGTGAGGGACTGATACGTTGCCAGTGAGGCCAAAGAAAAGCCCAAAGCCTTCATCCCGGCTGGGCGTAAGGGGCACGTGGCGGACAGGGGCCGTGGTGCCATCGCAGGCCGTCCGAGCGGCTCTTTGCCCCACGGGTGCCCGGGGAGCAGCAGTGTTGGTGGATATTTCATACTGCTGGATATTTCGATGGTAAGCGCCCAGGCTGCCCTGGTCCTGCTGCTGGGATGTGGATGCCTGTGCATGCCCTGGAGCGATGAAGAAACTCAAAAAAAAAAAAAAAAAAAAAAATCACATTAAGTGATGTGAATCTGTAATTGCATGCTGTATGGCACTGGAAAATGTTGAGGCATTTAAACTGAAGGGGGATGCGCTCTTTTTTTTCCACAGCCTGCTGTGTGAAACCTTGCTTGCTATGGGTAGTTTGCATATCTAGAGCAAGTGTCAAGAGCCAAACAAGGTTTGGGTTACCTAAACATATAGCAGGCCCCAGACCCGGCTATTCGCATAGGCACAAGTGCTGGGGCTTGCTTTGGTTGGTTGGTTGGTGTCCACCCCCCCCCCCCCCCAGCATCGGTCCCAGTGCTCCCCCTGATGCCTTGGGGCGGGTAGCTGGAGGGTAAAGCCGCCACTGTGGATGCCAGCGATGGCAAAAAGCACATTATTGCTCAGCTTTGTACAGCACAGCTCTCCTATAAGGGTATTTATGAACGACAGTCGTATAATGCCCTTCTGACACGTCACGTTCTCGTGTCGTTTCCAATATAGGAGGGATCATTGCATCTCCTGGTGTGCAGCAGTTGCCTTGAAACCCCCGTCTGCGCTGGCTATCAAGGCGCAGCAAAACTTCTAGGCTCTTTCCTCATGGTAAATAAAAGSAAATATAACATGGTAATTTCTCTTGTAGCCGCCCTGGCAGGCGAGGGTGGTTCGGTCACGGGATCACCCCAGGCGCTGCCCGGGAAATCCCACAGCCAGAGGTGCCGGGGAAAGCCYGGCTGCAGGGCCACAGCAGGAAACCTGCAGCTCGGCACCTGGTTTTGCACCGCCTGCGCTGGGTGCGTGAAGGGGGAAGGCGTCTTTGGCCTGGCGAGGTGCATCCCTCGCGCAGGGGTTTGTGCACCCGCTGCCGCGGCCCGCGGGAACCGTGCGCGGGTGTGAAGGTGCCGACCGCCGCCGCCCTGCTCCATCCCGGCGCATCGGGACGTGAACCGGTACGTCGGAGCTACTCTGGAGGTTTTGCTGTTGACCTGATTTTTCAGATTTCTGGGGAGGCACGAGTGGCTGCTGCGGTTTCTGCGCTGGCTCCCGCGTGCAGCTGGCACCGGCTTTCGCTCAAATGCCTGCAGCCTCAGCCCGAGCCTCTGCTGGGGAGCTCGCTGCGAAGGGCAGCAGCGGGCAGGGGGCGGCTCTTTTGCGTGCATACGTGCTAGAGGAAGGAAGTGCTCAAATTATCTTGAGGTTTTTCCAAAAATATCCGACTTCATGGAAAGTACCCGAAGTACCGGTTCCCAAACTGTCGGTGCCCAGCGATGGGCCGAGGCCTGCAGCGCCGGACCCTGCTCGCGGAGGCGGTGGTGGCCCTCCGAGGAGCTCGGCCGCCCTCCGAGGAGCTYGGCCGCCCCCCGGGCGCTCGCGGGCCGTGTTTCCCTCTGCATGCGCCAGAGGCCTYGCAGCTTTGCCGGGAGCYGCCCGGGCTGTCCGAGGGCCCCGGAGCGGGGACGCGTGAGCAGGCGCCTCCGCCGCCCGCTGCCTTGAAGCAGGGAGGTCTGGCACCTGCTTCACGTTTCAGGTTAACTACTGAAAATGGAGCGGATGGGGCCGTCAGGAGCAGTGTGGAAATCCTTACAGCACTTCAGTCAGAATTATTAAATTTTAATTTTTCTTTGCATTGCCCTTATGGGAGCTTTAGCTGGGTGGTTGTGGTGTAATTCACACTTGTGACTTTAAAGGAAGGAGGTTTATTGCAGCAGAGCACTCTTCTTCCATCCTATTTTTAGGCGATTAAGGTAGCTAGAGTATATTTTTATTCTCTAAATGTTTTGCGAAGCAGCCGTTTGCGAGCTGGCTAATGGCAGTGTCTCCGCTGAGGAGAGCGCGGCCGCCTGCGAGGCATCAGGCAGCAGCGCCRGCAAGGCTGGCGGGCGGCTCGGGCAGAGGCGTGAACGCGGAGCTGCGCGTGGGTAACGGGGCGAGAGGGGCGCCGGCCCCCGCGCCTCGCGGCCTGGGAGCCCTCTGGTTTCCCCGCTGCTGAGCCCCTGCGAGGAGCTTTCGTCATACTTGTGCCCCCAGTTTTACCACTGGGGGTGAAGTTTACCACTGTTCGCACCCCTCTGCCGGGCTCCACCACGCACCGGCCGGGGCACTGCGGCCTCCTCAGCACCGTGATGAGCGTGAGGGTCCTCAGAGCCCCTGAGAACGTTAAAAAGGGGGTGCAACTTCATGAATTCACCCAACTACGTCAGCTTTTTTTCCTTCCCCTCAAAGTGCTAAGGGAGAGAAACCTGGGCCTGTGAACCACAGCTCTGCTAACTAACTTTATTTTTACTTTATTTCTCTACAGCTTTTCTTCAAGGGACGAATTAAGACACCGTTCACTGAAACTCTTTTAACGATGAAGGACATCTCTCCTATTGATAGGAATCTGAACCTTTTCCAATTAACTTGTCTGTCTTATACCATTCTGGGGACCGATTTGGTTTCCAGGTCCATGGAGGAAAATGCCAATAAGGTTGGTTGGTTGGCTGGTTATTTATTTATTTAAAGCCACTAGTGGGATAGCCCACCTGAAGCACGTTTGATTATTTCTATTATATAAGCAATTTAAAAACTGATTAGCCAGGCTTTGGGTTTAGGCACTATCTTGATTAAAAGAATAGACATTGAAAGAGTCTCCAGGTGCTGATGAACCCTCTTTTTAAGGGTTCGTTGCAGACAAGTCTTTATCCAGCTTGCTTCAAATCTAGCTGAAAAATCTGCTTGCGCCATATCCTACAAGGAGAAAAGTCAGATATCCAGTTTTATGAAGATGTTGGGATGCAGTTATAGAGGAGTAGGGTTGTGTTTTTTATGGGAAAAGTTACTGTCCTTCTCTGTTGTTTAAAAAAGAGAGAGAGAGAACCCACTTGCAGGACTTTCTGTGCAGTCTAACAATAAAATACAGCCYCACTCGTAGAACTACTGAATTTCCAGGCTAAAGTGGACTGTAACCTATGAAGCTTTTGCTGTGTGTTTAGTGTCCTTGTTACTAGGACAACTGGTTTACAGGGATGATGTTGCTTCCTGAGCTCCACCTCGTTTCGCTAGCACAAGGCAACGGCCAAAACTGCCCCGGGCGAAGGGCTGGCGTTGCGGTGGCGGCTCTTGGCGAGGCTGCTCCCGAATAACTGTGCCCCTGCGAGGGCTGGTGTCCCCGCCAGGCGCCCCAGCGGCCGGCCGGAGGGAGCCGCACGCCCTCCAGGCCTTTTGCATGTCTCTTCTGCTTTATGGTCCAGCGCACCCCCTCGTCCCGAAAAAGGGAGCGTGGGGCCAACGCTGTGCGTCACCCCATACTGTTTTGCTGCTATGCAAAATATGACTGCACAGTAGGAAAATATGAGTCTAAAATAAAGAGGCGCCTGAACTGTCGGGGAGGATCGGCCCTGGGCACCCTGGCAGCTCTGTGGCGCTTGTAATAAGGCTCTTAAAAATGGTCCCTTTCTTGATAGTGAGTCTAGCCCGACCGCTGAGGGCGGCCCGGGGGCATCCTTCACACGGGCCTCCCCTTCAGGCTGGATTGCTCTCTGTCCAGCTCAGCTGCCAGCATTTTCTGCCCTTCAGCTAACTTTATGAAACTCCTTTTTTTCCCTTCTAAACATTAGTTTACTGTTTTAACGATCTGTTTGCCCATTCATTTAAATAATAGTTTTGTGACTTAAGAAAAAGCTTTAATGCCATGTAGAACTGAACTGGTCATTTGTGAATTATTTATGGAGTTAACATTGGGGTTTTAAAAATCTCTAATAAAATGTTTATGGCTATTTGGCATCTGTATTGTTTACCTGTAGAGTTCATGCACAATTTGATGAGCAGGGATTTCATTTGAGAAACTGAGTCGTTTCATTTGTTTGTATACACCAGCCATGTGACAGGATGACTTTTCTGGGTGGGTAAGTCTGAGATGTGAAATCAGTCATGGAAACTCTGATGTTTAAGTAAAAAATGTGTTTTCTGCAGAAGTGTACATTATTGCCCAAAACAGATGTGTCTGTGAACAGCTCTTCTGGCAAACTCTCTGCTACAGGATCTGTAAAGTGAATGCAAAAGGGGAAGGAAAGCAGGAAAGCATTATTTGAGATTTTTTTCATGCATCAGTAAGAATTATTTTATAGAGTAGCCTAGCTTTAAATAAGCTACAGTTTATTTAAATAAAGTGGTATGCAAATAAATAATGGATATTTTAATGAGCAGCTCTATCACAAAGTTTTTTTTTTTTTTTTTTGAACTGGTGACAAATCAGGAACAAAATTTTTGGAAATGAAATGTAGATTACTGTAATTTGATTGTTGCTAGACTCGGGGGACTATCATCATGTGGTCTATTTCAGTCTTGTCTGTGCCACAGTTAGTCTCTCTCTGTAGTTCTGGAGAATCAAAAACTGTAAAGAAACAAGAAATGTGTCTGAAAAAATGCATTTTCTTACATATGTCATAAAGTATGACGATAAGCCTGTGTGGGGGCAGTGTCAGAGGGAACGCTCTGAGCAGCACAATTAACTCCTTTTCTGTCTTTGATGGACAAAATGGTACAATTCATTTATTTTCTGATCATTATTCCACATTTTTCTGACAGTGTGCTTAAGCTGAGCTAACATTGTTCTCTGTACAGGTTCATCTGGAAAGTATATTGCATGTCCACATCCTGTTCCAGGCTCATGCTGATATTTTTAATGAATGATTAAAGATTATGTATTTGCAGTGGAATTCCTAGCTGAGGCCAGGTGGTTACCCCATGTCCTGAAAAAAAGTCATGCCACGTCCTGCGGGATGCACACTCATCAGGAGAACGCTCCCAAGTTGGTCATGGTAAATGTAGGCACTACCCATAATTGAAGCACCAGAAATGTGACACCATTTCATTTGGGTGTGCGGGATGGAGGGCTGAGGCAGGTGGAGGAGGCGGGTCAGTCCCTAACCAATTCCTGACCCCAGGCTGGTGAAGGAGGCCACTGCTGTCTCCCTGCATGACCCACCTTGTGGTGGGTCTGCGCTCTTTCCGTGGTTCAGCATATGGTTCCCAAGGGCTGTGCTCTGTTTGAGGTAAGTTAAGTGACATTGAGGTCTGCTGGTAGGACTGAAGCTAGAAGAGCTCGGTTCTGTTCTCTGCCAAGCTTTAACTACCCTGAAGGCATCTCTGTCTTGGTGTTCGTAACTGATGGGAGAGAGGTGCCGCTGCTCACCTCCCAGGGCCCTACGGAGATTAAATACCATGTCTGTACTGCCCTGGAGCCCAGATGTGTCAGTATATATCTAGATGTCTAACTCCTAGGGTTTTGTCTCTGAGTGTCAAATAACAAACAATGATTCTTCCAGTAGTAAAATATTGGCACCATTCACAAACATACCCTTCCAGACCTTCCTGGGGGGGGAATTGGATTCTCTATTATTAGACGTACATGTTTTTGAAGCATCACAAGACCTGCCTTTATTTTCCATTAAATGCTTCCAAAAACCTTTTAAGTCACCAAGACCCATATATTGCCACATGCTACACATTTCTTTTATTATTTTTTTATGAATAGGATATATTTTATTTGAATCAATAACATAGCTATCTACTACAATACAAGTAATCTCCACAGCAGTTCCCAGAATACAGAGTAATTATGTTTCTTGAACTTCTGCTTTTCTTGCAGGTCCAAGTTATAAATTAAATAAGTTATAAGAAAAACATAAATACACATTTCAAGATACAGCAATTATTATGTAGAAGCATTTATCATCTCTTCTTCTCCTCTCCTCCATCCTCACGCTGCTTAAAGCTATTAGTTAACAGAATCAAATACTAAGATACAGCTCTCAACAGACAAAACTCTTGCTGCCTTGTGTTGTGTGCTGGGTGGTCTATGGGTCAGGTTAACTAAAAGTTCAGGTATCATAAATGTTCACCTTAATTTCCTGAAATTCAGCAAATGGACTTCCACCAGTGTCTGTTTTCTCCTTTTTTACTTTTGGTTTGCTTAGGGAATGAGACCAAAAAAAGGGAACTAGTGATAACTCCTTATTCTCCGTACTACTTGAGCATATCTGTTGCTACACAAGAGAGGAGTCCTAACGAATTTAATGGGATTACCTATATGCATAAAAATAGTGTGTGTCTACTGGGCCAAGGTTTCTGGCAGGATTTCTATGTGCTGGGAGGGACAGTGCGGCTAGTGATACTTGTAAAACACATTTCAGGAAAAACTTGGGAATTGCTCCAATTTAGTTCCGTCACTGCAGAGGACCTGACGTTGGCAGGGTTACGTCACCCGGGCAATTACATTGTGTTTGGGCACCAGAGGCAGTGTGTCGGGCTCTTATTTAAAGGCGGGGTGAACCTCTGTGGAAAACCTGTTTGGGTGCTGTTCAGGCAGGCTGCCTTCAGCAGGCAGCCGAATTGTGCTCTTGTGCTGCGGCTGGAGATGCAGCGTTAGGGCAGGGCTGCTGCTGCCTTTTCTCCCCGCTGTGTCAGCAGCTGGGGCCTTTCAGCGCCAGGCTGTGGGCTGCTGCATGTGGCGCACGAGGAGATGCACATGTCTCCTTCCTCAAGCAGAAGAAGGAAAAGCAGGAGGGGAAATTATCCCTCTGGGCTGAGTGTCTGTCTGGCTGTTGGGCCAGAGAAGGACTTCTGGTAAGAAGGAGGGGAGAAGATGCACCGGAGGCGACGTGATTTCTAGCTGTGATGTTTTCCCCAGTTTGTGAGAGTTATTGAGCACCTCTTAAAGGAAAAGCTTGTGACTGAAGCAGTGACGTATACCTGACCCTGAGATTTTATGAAGGTCTAGTTCATCATTCCTCCTTGATAGATTCTGGGTTGAGAGACTGGAGCCGGCTTGGGCAATATGAAAAGTCTCAGTATGTTTTTAAACTGAGCAGTTCCATCTTCTTCTCCAACGCATCCAGCCTGACATCATCCACGGTCCTCCCTGGAACCGCCAGGGATGTTGGCACTGTATGGCTASTTGGACACCGGCCCCCACCAGCTACTGTGACACCCTGTGTGCCTCAGTTCTTCATGCAGTCGAGCAGTGAGCTCTTATGTGTGCTGCTCCTTCCGCTCACTTCTCAAGCTAACAGACTTGGTTGCTTTAGCAGCCTTCTCTCTTGAGCAGGCTGCACACTGGTGCCTTCAGCTGGTGGCCCCTGACACCAGTAACTGGAATATAAGAGCTCTGTCCTCCCTGGCCAGTGCACTGTGTGAAGCAACTTTAATTCACGTAAGAGACAGAGAGAGCTCCTTCCTTTTCTGTTGTTGGTAGATGGGGAAACTAAACAGCTACCCTGTAGTTTAGAATCCCATTTCTTGATAATCATTTAGGGATCTAAAAACAAACAAAACCCCACCAACCAAGGATGTTTTGCTTTAACAAATGTAAATGAGCCCACAAGCATCTTGCTTTTTAGTGCTGACTGGTCCTCATCAAGGAGTTATCTGGCCATGTCTTGTGTGCTGGAGATGTTATCTGTGGATAACTGACCAAATCTATAACTGTGTAATCTGAGGCTTCCTCAATCTTGCTCTGTAAGAGAAACTTGGAATATGTTTTTTTCTAAGTCCAGGTTGAAGAAGATCGTAACACAGGCAGTGGATGAAGTCAGCAGAAATTACCCCAAATGCAGAAACTACCCAAGAAATTCTTGTATGGGGGGGAAGAAACTGTAACTCCAATTAATGCTGCCTGTTGCAGTAGTGCAATTTGGACCATTTCATGCAGTGCATCCTCCTCACGTTGGTACTGTGGCACTGCATGTGATAGTATCTCAGTACAGTTTACTATTCTGGCTGCAGGCAAGCAAGTTTCATATTGGAGCTTCTTTCTTCCATTTCTATCTCTGAGTATGATCTTTATTTTTTCATTAAGGTTTTGGAGTCCTGGCAGTTTGATTAGAAGAGATCATTATTACTATGAGCTACAGAGCTACATTTCATCCAATTTTATATTTAAGGTTCTGTATTTAGACAAACTAAATTCTTTTATAATAACTAGGAGAGCACTTATGAAGCAAATATTATAATAAAATATTGCCTCTAACACTGCTCAAATATTTTGTATAACTTTCTTTTGTCATGGAAAACCAAGGGACCCTGATCAGCAATTTCTAAGTTGGAAAAAAGAATTAGCCATTTTTTTTTCAGCAAATCCCATTAAACTAATTAGCTGATAAGATCAGGTCTTCTATATACAACCATCTCACACCTGCACCATTTATGTATCTTCTCTTTCCTCCTAGCACCTTGTGCGCTTGGTGAAATACTCTACCACACAGGTAGATAGTAAGTTGCTGACTATTAGTTAATACATAAGCAGGGTCTATGGAAGAAAGTATCTTCTGAGTTACTCAATTGCTCATAAAGTTTGATCTGGCAGGACACTTTAAAACACCAATCATCTGTCACATAGTAAAATTTGGTAAATGTGTATTTGCAAACTTGCTATGTTCTGACTCACCCATTCTTTTAAAAATTTTGCATCTGTTCACTCCTGTCTTGAAACATCAAAACTGAAGAAAAAAGATGTTTAGCATATGTCAGTCAACCAAGCATATCATAAGATGCAGTTTTTAACTCACACTTCAGAGGAAAAGATATGAGAGGGGGGGAAAGGACAAGCAGTGGTACAGAATGAACAAACCCCTGAGATTTAATGGCACTCTATAATTGGTCTGACAAACTTCTTGGTAGGTTTTTCTTATTGTGAGTCTGAGCTGACTAAGACAGACCATGTAAAATAGTGAATGTGTCAGCAAAAGTTTCAGCATCGCTGAGTCAAGACATAAATCTATTGGAATATTTGGGATTCTAGTATGTCACAACAAAGAAAGGCTAGTGAGTCATATCATATTAACTAACTGTTTTTTTACCTTAATTATCTTTTCTCCTATCTCTCTGAGATAATGGCATCAAGTGACAAAAATGATATCATTTCCCTGGATGACCTGTGCTGTGTCGGTTCCACATCAATCCTAAAGCCTCTTGTTCTGGCTAACGGAATTTCTGTCTTTCCAAGTGACGCTGAGACTTATCAGTCTGCCTCAAAGGCACTGTTTGTTGCTCCCAGATACTCTGACTTCTTCTTGTGCTTCATCAACATCTTCCTCAGGAGGCTGGGTGTCCCACACAGGTTGCCTCCTGTGAGAGGTAAAGAAGCTTCTGCTCCTGGTGGTAGGGTCAGGTCATATTCTGTGGTCTTCCTCAAGCGCTGTCCATGGCTAGGAAATAAAGCACAAAAGGGCATAAAGCATTTATCTCTGTGGTCCTTCTTCCATGTTTATGATAACCAGCCACTGAAAAACTAAGTGCAGCCCATTTGCAAAGGTATATTTGCAAAAAGTAGCAATGGAGTCATCTCAGATATCACCCAGATCCATTTTTGAGTTAATTGTATATTTATGGAGGTGAATTTATACTATGGTCAAACTCATCCTTAATTACACTTTAGAGACAAAATAGTTCTTTTTGTTTTAAAAATATTTAATTACATTTTCTAAACTGCCTTAGAGCAAATATTATAGACTACTTTAGGGGAAAAATTTAAATTTGGATTTAGACACTTTTTTCCTAGTGATCTAACAGAATCATAATGGACAGCAGGATATCTGTATAAACAGCCATAGTTAATGATATATTCAATATATTTTTTAGTCAATTCTTCCCTCCCTTTTGGGAAACAAGCAATAGTTCTTTACTATAAATCACTGAAGTTTTATAACTCTGATTCAGAGGAAATACTCAGTTGAGGAATTCTTTTTGTTTCTGGTGAGATGATGACCTACAACTGAGGTCACCTGTTCCTTTTCCTGACAGACAGCGCCCCGAGCACAGTTTCAGTAGGGTTGGCTGGAGGAATAGGAAGGGACTTACTCTTCTGTAAAAGTGCTGTCATCTGTGGGTGATTCTGTGACAGCCGCCTGTTTCACTGTGATATGGGTAACTGATGATGCTGGAAACTGCTGGAGGAAAAAGCACGTCATTAAGAAATAGCGCTGATGAATTGGAACCTGAGGTTAATCTGAGGAAAGAGGTTGTTTTAGGGAAATGAATGAATACTGTAAATCTCTTAATACAAGAAAGCAGGCTAAGAGATTGCTGATCTCTTACCCACACAAATACTGTTTGCTACTGTGAAGTCTCACTGCGTTCAATAAAGTGCTTATATGAGTAAGAATTACTCCCCTGAATTAAGGTGGGAAGTTTGCAAACCTTGTTTTTCAGCCTGGCTTCCCAGGGAAATGAGGCTTTTGTACAAACTGAGTGTGTAGCCTTCCTGGGAAGTGGCTTTCCTAACCATCACAATTTCTTAAACATTTTTAAATGTTCTCCTATTCTGTGGGGTGCTGTTCTGTGGTGTGGGAGGCCCAGGTTCAAACCTCAGTTCTGTCATCTTCCCACAAAGGTGCCTAATCATCAAGTTGCTCTGACTTCTCTCTTGTCCTCTCGATTTGATCATATGTTTCCCCTTGGAACTGAGTTGCTTTTTCTCATGAGCAGGCCGCTGAAGCTTGCAAGGGTATCCTGGCAAGAGTTTTGATGGTAGCTAAGGTGCGGGTTACTCAAAACCAGAAAAAAGGGTAAAAATTGTGACCTGCTCATTTCAGGTAATAACCACTGTTACTGATTTTACTGGGGATCCTGAAAAATTTGTTCATTTTATTTTCACTAATACATGGCAACTCAACTGTTCTTGACCAAACTTCCTTATGTCCCATGGGATTAATATGAGAGTGGATACTTTTAGATGCTCTGTAAGTATCCCAAGAAGTAAGAGTTAAAGATGCTTGAAACTGCTTTTACAAATATGCTTTGAAGATTAACCAGTTTAACTGTAGGTAGATGAGATTAGTTTAATTACACTTAATACTGCTGATTTTAACCATCCTTCAATATTGCACAGCTGTTTTTCTTGAGCATAGCCCAGCTAGCTAGTATACTGTAGCCATCTAAAAGAGCACCTGAAGCCATGCAGATTCTATAGCAAAATCTGGTTTTAGTCAGAAACTTTTCAAAGGGCTATTTTTGGTTTGAAAATCAAGTTTTTATAAAATGTAATGACTTTGAAAATTGTTTTTTATAAGAAAACCAGGAGGAAAGGAAAACATTTTAATAAAGCTGTGTCTTCCTTAGCCAAAACATTTTTGCCTCTCCATTACGAAATGAAATTTTAATTTTTGTATGATGATTTCCTTATTGACTCTTTATTGACATTTTTGATTGATCTGAGATGATTATTTTTTCAGGATAATGTGCTGGAAAATATGAATTATTTTGTTTGTTCCATTTTAGAAAGATATATTTTTTTCCTAATTTGTGAAATTCTCTGAGAAACACAAGGTTAAGTCCTGCCAAGTCTTGCAGAGGCCTTTCCACGCAAGTGGCTGAGGATCCAGAAAGGGAACGTGGCTTTTTCCATCCTACAAAGCTGCCTCTGTTCCCTGAGGGGCAGCAGTACTTTGCCAGTCAGTGGCATTCTTTGGCATACATCATGTCTCAAAACCTTAAAGAAGACTGAGAAATTCTCTAAGTACTGCTACAGACAGACATATTGTTAATGTGGAACACATCATTAACAGGTACTAGGATTTAAAATGCATCAGACAGTGGTAGCTGGTCTTACTGTATTTACTTACTGAAGATTTTCTATCTGATTGGTGATTGCAGGACTTAGATGACTCTTGTTCAGAAATTCCCACTGCAAAGCATAAGAAACATGATGTTATCAGTAACTATTCCCCTGGCACATCTTGTATGAAAAGTATCCTTTCATGCATTTAAGCCAAGATATGAAAAGAGATA
Source organism: Apteryx rowi (assembly GCF_003343035.1). Taxonomy (NCBI): domain Eukaryota; kingdom Metazoa; phylum Chordata; class Aves; order Apterygiformes; family Apterygidae; genus Apteryx; species Apteryx rowi. The sequence goes on along the minus strand of NW_020450701.1, from coordinate 209,000 downwards.
AGATTCAGATTGTGGTCCCACTAGATTTTATTACAGCCAAAAATGCAAAAGTTTTCTTCATTGTGACCATCTATTGTGATGTCAAAAAAAGTGATTTTGGAATTGCTTAAGTGTTTCTGGAAGAATCAACTTGACTGCTTGAAATCAGACCTAGACTTTTGAAATGATAAGGTGAACTGTCCTAAGTAGGCCAAATGTGGGAGCCTTTACCCACTGCTAGCACTTATGTACGTATATAAAAAGAGCAGGCACATCTGCTGCTCCATAGCAGAGGTTGGGTAACAGAGTTTTCATGTGCCTTGGAGTCCTGCTTCCAGGGTTGTCCCGTTTGGGAGGGGAGGGGTCATTCTCTTTTCTGGATTGACTGGAGGAGTCATTCTTCACTGGAGAGCAATGATGTGTGCTATGTCCAGCCTGTCAAAGGGAGGGATTTTAACCTTTCTGCCTGCCCATGGCTCTGCTGTCCTCAAACCTGCAGGTTAGCTTTCAATCACAAGTGAGTACTCTGATAACTTATCATATTCATGGTTAAATGCTTGCTGACATTCCTGCTAGTTGTGTCAAGGAAATAATTGAATGAGGGTTTCCAGATTTTTTTTCTCAGGCAGCCAAATTCTCCCATTCGGCTGTGGGAATGTGGATCTCTTTTCAATTTTTTTTCTGTTCCTGGCCATTTTCAGTTTTCTGCTGTTTTTAAAATGGTATTCAAGTAAGTGAATAGCAAGGATCTGCAGAAATACCAGCATTCACCAAGGTATAAGAAAGAATATGATTCAGAACTACTGCTGCCTATGGAGTGTAAATAATGATGGGAAACATCAGAAATAGCAGAGGTGCTGTTTATAGTACTGTCTCCAGCATGAGTTAGCAGTCAGAATTGTCTGCTCAATTTGGGGGAGATATCTGACCATGATAAATCTCTTAATTAGCCTTCCTCTTCCCACCCCAGCCCAGTGATTCCATTAGATACCTCACTGTATCCCTTACATCAAAGTTTAATTCAATTACTCCCTCTCATCTTGTATATGAGGTACTAACAGTATTTAGCAGGTGGCTCTGAGCATTAGAGCTTGAGCAAATGTCCACATTTTTATCTATTCTGTGTTGTTCTTATTTTGTATGATTCTTCCCTTCAGCATGTCCCTCTTCTTATTAGATATAGAAAATGTTCTGGCAAAGTTTTAGCAAAATATTTAAGCAAAAGTAAGTCCTCATGTCTTCAGGTTTGTAAGTGCTCATCAGGACAGAGGTGGCTGATTGCGTTGTGAATTCCACTTCCAGAAGATGCTAYGGATGCCCAAGCATGGGATGGTAGTTACTCCACATCATTTATTCTAACTTGCCCTATGTCTCCAAGATGAGAAAACAGAATACTTGTTTCCTGGTKAAAACTGAAGAGTAAGTAAATACATTTTTTAGTTCATCTATCCACCCTGTGAAGCAAAGCACCACTCTTGTGTTTGAGCTCGGTCAGGAATTTCTTGCTCGTCCATGCTGGCCTTCTACTACACTTACTTGCCTTCCTGCATGCTGGGATTGACTGTCCTTGTGCCTGATACTGATACTGATACTGAATACTGATATTTCTACCGGGTTTCTAATGCCAGCGATAAGCTTGCTGAAGCTCTCATCTTTGCTCTTGTCCCTGTTCACTTCCTTTCGAAGTTTAAATGTTAACGCTATTACCCAGATTTTAAGTTGTGCTTGTATTAAATCTGAAGTCTCCTTAATATTCAAGAGGGCTTGTCTATGAAGGAAGCATGGAAAACACTACAGACGGGCCTGTTTCCAGTGAGGAAGCTGAAGGATGTCTTTTAAAGATGAAGTTTATGTAGAGCTCACATCAGCACAGAGATGAATGAGAACAGATCATGCATATCCTGGGACAAATGTACATACCTCATTTTGTATAGATTACACTGGCTTCCCTTCTGGTTGAGAAACAGCTGGAGAAACCTTTCTGGGCTCTTTCATTGCGCCTCATTCTTTGTATAGGTATTTATTGGTGCAGTGACTACTGAAACCTGAAGCTGTAGTGCAACATACTAAAGAGACCTATCTTTATTCACATACAAATATTTATAAACACTTCTATTCTTCTCCCCTTAAAATATTAAATTTGTAAAGTCAGGCACTCAAAAGTTATGAAACACCAGAACTGAAGCGAGGTTATTGCAGCCCCAGGGATCTAGACATTGTGATTCAGTCTCTAATTGTGACCACAAACTATTTTTCCACAGACTTTCTGCTTCATACAATACACCATATGGATGGTGTTCACTCAGAGGGTAGTTATTCATCCTTTTTTTTTGTTTTTGTTGTTCAGTACATGGCCCTATACTTAGTTTCTCCACTAGTAAACCCTCCTCTGAGGACAGAACTGCTTTTCCGTATTGATGATTGCTGYGGTCATCATCTGCACAAACATTTAAAAGAACAGCTTCATAATGTTCTGGGGAATAAGAAGCTATACTGGGGAAACAGGAGTCCCTCCTTTCTCCCCTGATGGCTCTGCTGCCCACTGCCCTGCAGCCAGTCGCAGCCACCCCTTCTCCATTCCTCCCTCCAGCCCCTAAGCCATTTGGCTCTTTGTTCAGCCATTTCTTGGCTCTCATCCCAGTTTTAGCTCTTTCCTTATGGTCCCAAGCTCAGTACACTCCTTCCTTGTTTCCCAGGTTCTGCTGCTGCCTAGTGTGTGTTCAGATCAGACGGCTTATGTGCAGTGCTGTTGCAGACTGGTGGTGTGAGAACATGCTCATTGACATATTGCTCTGTCATATGACAGAATCTGTTTGACACATTTAACAACTCTTAACAGCTAAACTTCCCCTGTCTCTGCCAAACACGTGCCAAACGGAATTTCTTCAAAGGCTTAGAACTTGGTTGTATCTATCTGGGTGGTTTTTCACAGGCATAGCAAAAAAGGTATTTTTGATAAAAAAAAAAATCCATCCCTTGCCAAATTTCATGGCTCTGCTCCAGCTTCTTCCCTTCAAGCGTAAGGCATCAAATTTGAAGGAACTAAGTGACCAGTCCAGTTATATTTATTCATTTGCTTGTTTATGCATTGGCAAATTCTATTTTTCCTTGATGCATTCTCAAAAATATGCTGATCTAGTTTTGGTTAAAAAAACACAATCAGATTTGAGGCTAACATCCAGAATCTAAAAGTTCATCCCAAATAGTTATGTGCTGGCACAATTCTAAGCAACTGAACAGAGATCTTATGTAATGAGATGAGTCAGGCAAACTCAGTAATAAGCAATTTATCATCTCCATCTGTACAATACTGTCAACTTTTGGAAAGGGAAAGTTTATGACTGAATAAAGCAAGCGCTGCTTTATTAGCTCTCTCTTCCAGGGAGCAGAGATATGCAATGCCATGATCATTATCTCATTATTATCACCGGACATTTTAAGCAAGGAAGAATCCTTTAGATACATAACAAAATGTCTGTTTCAATGCAAACCAGAGGACTGCAATGCCTAAAAATGTCCTGAAGCAACTGAGGTGGAGAAAGCTGAGCAATAAAGCCATATCTGAGGACTTACTGTGCTTGGCAGTGCACTTGGCAGGGCAGGGTGCCTGCTGCCCGCTCTGCGGGTGGCCCAGATGACGCACCTCATCATCTCTGTACAGCACCTGGAGGAGATCGCTGTGGTGGGGCTGTGGCTTGTCTGTCCTGTGGGGCCGGCAATCAGCTACTGTTATCACCTACAGGAAAGAGGCAAAACCATCCCTTTACACTTGGCCTTGGAGTGGGCTATATGTAGGCATGGCGCCATCCGTCAAGTCACCCTGGAGCAGCCTCTGTTGGTAACAGCATAGCACTTGATCTTGCTACTGCTTTACTGTCATTTGAAGAGGATACTGTCATTTGGGTGGGGATTGTGAGATCTGTGGGATTTCTTTTTGTTTTGCTCCTGACTCTGTGCATGAGGAGTATAAAAGTACTGGAAAAATCAAATATATTTTCTCTGTGACTCAGCTACTTAGTTGTACCTTTCTGTATTTTCTTCAAGAAGCTGAAATGTGGTCCTTTATAAATCTACTGATTTTGGATACCCACTCTGAGACAGCTTAAATTTAATTTCTTATTGCATCATGTCTTGGGCTATGTGAATGAAAAATGCTATTTCTTCAGGACTCTCCTGTCTCTTGGACTTGTTCACATTTTACACCCGGCCAATGATTATACAGAATACAAGACGGTGGAGAATTATGCTCCTAGACATCAATTTTCACAGAAATTAGCCCCCACAAACTCACTGGGAGCTGTATATTTGAACATTTGGCCCTATGTGTCTTAAATGGAGCTCCTGAAAATAAGTGGAAACAAAACAAAGTAGTTTTCGACACTGTTCACAATTAAACCATGTCACTCAGTGCCACAGGTAACTGTGCAGGCCAGAAGTAAAGTGAGTTTAAAAAAAATTGGCTAAGCTCAAAGCAGATAGGTCCATTGGTGACTCTTATCCAGGATGGTCCAGAAACAGTTGGATCATGAAGATTAAAGTCCTGACAGCAGGGAAAATGCATTTCATACTTTGTTTCTTAAATTCTTCCCTGAAGACCTACTGTCATACTAAGAAACAGAATACAAGTTAAACAGGCCAAAGATCCAAATCGGCAAGGAACCCAAGACATATGGCAACTTTTGAGACTGTTTCCAGTTAGTTTTACACTGTCATTTATTCTCTGTAATACTCTGGCAATAAATATTCTGTGGGCATCTAGTGTAATGTGTGTATTTCAGGATGCCTAAAACTTAGAAGACTGTTTATTAAATGTGCCCTTTTGCCAGCAAAAATCAATTCAAGCAACATAAAGAATAGCATTAGAAAGATGGAACCATGGAACGGAAGGACAAACTTGGCTGGCAGTAAGTTCCTTGCCTAGAAACTCCATGCATATTTTCCAGTCATAAGGTAGCCACAACACAGGGCTGGTGAGTGGGATGCAGGTGGTTGACAAAGGTCTGGATTTCTGCCGTGAACCATATCTTAGCTAAGCAAGGTCAAGACCCATGGACTCAAAACACTGGCCACCAGCATCCTCTCAATAACACTCGACGCTGGCCAGCAATTAATAAGATGCCCAAAATAAGGCAATTTTCCTTTTTTTTTTCCCAGCGACTTTTCAGTGGTGGGAGGCACAGTGATTGGAAGTAAGAAGATACTTTTCAAATGAATACAACCAAATTTACTTTAACGTTAGTATAGCTTGGCTAGGAATAGCCTTCTTGGGCTATATCTGTTGTTGACGTAACACCTGTCATTTAATATACTTGTGCTCCCTTTGCTAACTTGTAAAAGAAATATTTGACAAATGACATCATAGGTAAGCTTAGCTATAGATAAACTGGTTATTGCAATATGTAAATTCAAAATACTGCTTAATAGTAAAAATGAATGTTGGCTGCACTGTATATTTTGTGTCTTATTATGTTGGAAGAACAAGTGAAAAGCAGTTACTTGCATCCTACTGATGACTGATAGTTGCCATGTACCTGTTTACATGTAAATGCAGATATTTTATCTCATGGCTGAGATCAGAAATCAGCAATCAACTAGCCTGGTATTGGCATAGAAAAAGCCTTACTTCATCTACTGATATGCCTTCTGCTTCTAACATGCATTCAAGATAAAAGCAAGACAGCATTCAAGCATGTGCCTTCACATAAAGTTATTCATTTTCTTTAAAGATGTTTGAATTCAGTTTACCATTAATTTGCAATATTCTGTGTACATAAAATTTTACACAGATTTATAGATGCATGCAATAGATATTTCCCAAAACAAGAAAAAAAGAAAAACTCAAACCAGATCACTTTTTACTTTTTTGATTCCATGTACCCTCAGAAGTCCAGAGAAGACTACATAGTTCCTGATGACCAGCAGGACAAGGAGCAGAAACTGACTTCTGAGACCAAACAGCAGGCAAAAATACTAGTGGTAAGGGCTGGTGAGGCAACCACAGTCTAATCCAAGACGTAAGAGGGGCTTTCTTTTAGTTCAGTGGATTTTGGCACACAGCCTAACACAGTCCCTGTTCCATAAGCTACTTAAGAACGTTTAGTGTTAAGTTAAAGTCAAAGGGATTGCTACTGTCCTTGAAGATAAGCATGTGCTAAGGAATGCTAGCAACTGGGGCCTAGCTCTGCTGACCAAGAATTTGGCACTGCAGGAAGAGAGCCAAGCCTCAGCATCACTCAGATAATTCAGAAATAAGCATGATGCCAGAGGATGCCGGTGGTGGGAGGCCTCCTGTTGCTGCTTAAACAGTTCAAGCTGGCTCTCTTCCAGCTGCCACTGGACTGGTTCCAGGACCTCCCCATCCCTCTGCAGCAGCTCCTCGCGTGCTGCAGGCTCCTGTGCCCTGGCACGGGTGTGCAGCCCAGGGCCTTGACCTGACCACCCAAACTGTGGAAGCTGGTTGCCAGAGGGACTGCCCTACATCACCACAGTGACATCAGTGGAGACACACTCTTTCATTGCCAACGAGATGAGGCCACGGCTGGCAGGGGTCTTCCGTGGCAGCCCCTCTGCCTTGGAGTTTGCCTTGCTTGAACTGAGCTCGTCCAGCTTTCAAGGTATGCTACAAAGCCCAGCTTTTCTCACAAGCTTTGGAAATGTGTCTAGTGCTCTTGTTCATACCCAGTCCTCTTTGGCGCATGACAGAAAATGCCTGCAGCCCTCTCCTACTCAGATGTAATGAACCTGAGTTCCCTTCTTTTACTTGGTCTTGGAAAGAACAGTTTAGGTAAGTATGATGCTGGCTGTAACAATCCCTAATCTTGAAAGTGGCTTACTTTATCAGTGTAAACCACCATTGACTTGAAACTTAACAGTCTGCCTATACATTGCTAAGCATAAATTTCATTTGAATAAATAAAAAAAAAATTAGAGGGGAAGGAAGCAGGCTTTTTAACTCCATTAATAGCAGGAGTTACTTAGCCACATCATCTATGTTTTTAAGACTTCTTGTTTACATTTAATATCAGTAGTGCCAATAGGCCTTCAAGCAAAAGGATCTATATGAATAGGTTATATTGCCATTTTCCGTTACAGTCAGACACAACACCACAAACTCTAAAGCACATCCTCAGTTAACATGTTTGTTTGCTGCATTTGGCAGTAGTACATTTTCTGAGTTTCTTATCTCCTAYTGAAAAATTTCACTGTGATTTTGGTTGCCTCACCCATTACTGTAATATGTAAAGACTTTTCTAGGTCAGGAAACTAAACCTGGTGTAGCACAGTGCTGATCTAAACTAGAGCTGACATTTCTTTAGGGCACCGAGGGTAAGGCACAAGCATCAGCTTGAAGTCGCTTTTCTTTTCTAAATGTAACAGAAAATTTAAATCTGTGTGAATGGCAGAGTCATCCAAACTAAGTGGAAGTACTGAGCTGCTCTCCAGATAATTACTGTTTTTAAAACCTGTAAGTCGCCTGGCTGGCTCATTCTGTTTGCAGGGTGCAGATTCTGAATTCAGAGCTCAGCAAAACATCCTTTTTGTGGCCTTCACTGTGCATGGGAGAGTGCTGAGGCCTGGCACACCTTACTGAAATTAGCCAGAGAGCAATGTTAAATGGGGAACACGGAGGACACCGGAATGCTGTAGAGGAGCACAGAGACTATCCCAACCACTCAGTCAGTGCTCTTGGAACCAAAATCCCACTATCAAACAAACAATCAAAAAAGGTCACAATTAAACATCTAGCTTTGGATAAAACTTTGAAGCTTAGTGGCTGAACAAGTAAGTGTTGTTAATGGGGGAAATGACATTTTTAGAGCTAAGCTCTTCTTGATGATCTAATGTTTATCTATCTGACTCTTAATGTGGCAGCACTAACATACACACTGGTATTTGCCATTTTTCTGCTAAGTAGTCAGGTATTGGTGTCAAGACTCTTTAGAGTTGTAATCAAAGGATTTGGGGGATGGGAGAACATGGGAAGAGAAGGAAAGGATGTGCTATCGCTAGAAATAACTCTTAATAGGGCAATAGGAACTGCAAATAAGCATATTGAGGAAATATTTAATTTAAAAAAGAAAATGTTTCCCCCTTTCACTGTCATGATTGTGCTTCTGGGATGGATTCTTGAATGTGATGGAAGTTACCTCACAAGGTCAGTCATTTCACTGTTAAATCACTTTTAATGCTACATGACTTGAGAGTTTCTGCTATGAAAAAAAATCTGGCAGATGTCCATGCTGCTTGCTATTTTTGCCCTAGTCTCGGATTAAAGTTGTGCATCCACTGCAATTACCAGAGCAGAAGATCTCATGTTAGCTGAGGCATTTCTACAGCACCAACAGCAGGTGCAGAAGTAAAAGTGAAAAATAAAGAATCATTCTGCTACTCTTGTGTGGGTCTAGAAATTGGCAATCACAACTTCCTCAGAGGCATGTATGTTCCAGCACATGCAATTTATTTGAATGATTTCGCATTAGCTATAAGCAGCTGCATCATACTGAAAGAGGGAAATGCACAAATCTAAGAGTTGACTGTGCAGATTGCTTTGGTTTGAAAGCCTTCCTTATTTTCTTAGCTGGATCTGCAGACTATTCCTTATGCCTGGTACTCCCACGCTAATATGATGCTGTCTGCATCGTGAATAAGGGCCAACCAAAGGACAGCTTTAATTGAGGTCAGGAAAGTCCCAAAGGAAGAAAAATTCTATAAAAATACAGTGACAAGACAGGGACTTTCTTCTCTTATTTTCTTAGGCCTATATAAGTATAGTGCTGCTACAAAACTTCCCCTGGGAAGTGGTATACAGCAAGTGGGAAAAGGGAAGACCATGGAGCAAAATATTTCAAAGTGAATGCTAGAGAAGGGACAAGTCTGTAGTGAGACTACTTTGACAGAAGAGTCTCAAAGCTTACAAAAAGTGCTTTAGCATGCACTACAGAGAGAGAGGCTGTCATTCCTACAAGAGAACACTGCAATAAAAGGGTCATGAAAGGTGGTGTGAATGGGCCAAATGGGTTTAAGAAGGGAAAATTTGGAAAACTTAAACCCAGACTAATGTGTTGAAGTGTCTAAAATTGGAAAAAACATTTTATCAGAGTTCTATTATTGTTACTTCTATTATTATTATTTATTTAATAATGTTCAGAAGATAGAATCAAGTGCAAAATATTTACAGACCTATTGAAAAGAACTGCAACAAGTGAGAGTTACTCATACAGCTAAGAGAAAATGGGGAAGGAGAAAGAAGATGAGATTGTGTAGCACAGTGCTATGGGAAACTTGTAACTGTTTTTCTTCCTGAGCAGGAGAGAGCACTGTGCTGGATGATGAGCAGAGCAAGGCTGTAGGAAGAAGAAAGGACTGCATTCAGCTGCAAGGTGACACTGTGCTCTTTAGCTGGCCTCCTTTGAGCAAGGGCCATGAAAAGTGGCTTGCACTTTTGCAGGGGTGTGATGCTACTCTCCCTCTGCTCTCATGTATTCCCATGCAGCAAGTTTAGATGGTTGGTGAACGCTGTGGTGCTGCAGACCGGGAGTAAAGAGAGCAGATTTATGTATGAAACACGGCCTAACTGCAGGAGAGCAAACGAGGGGATTAGCTGTTCTTCAGAGAACATCTTTCCTTCAGGAGTAAAAATATCAAACAACTAATTGAAGGCTCAGTTCTCAGTTTTTCTCTGCATTTTTGAAGGGTAGGTAGAGTAGAAAATGGAGTCAGGGCCACCTCTCTTTGGGAGCTTGGATTATCGAATTTGGGGGAGCACCTTTCTTGCAGGGACTTGGTAGAGCTCTGGCTACTGCCCTCAGTGCTGCTGTACCAGGGTGAGTACCGCAGAAAGGACAGGCAAGCGTCACTGAGATCCAGGGACAAGCGCTGTCTTGTCTCGGAGCCATCTTTTTGAGGTGAGGTTACAATCCATTGCTTTATACTTTTCTCCCAAATTCCCCAGAGAATGTGATACTGGCTCCTTGATTAATACAGTATTGTATATATAGAAGTATGCTTTGTTTGCTTTTCCGTCCCACCTGCCCCTCTGGCACTATTATTTGTGCTTTAGGAATATGAATTATGTCTGTGAATCCCTCAGATGACTTGCGCTGATAAGCTGTTTATTTGACTAGCTCTGCACAGAAAGATGGGCTTTTCTGAAGAGTTTAAAAAACCCTTCTGCTAATAAATATCTGCAACTTTCCAGAAACTCCCCTGTTTCCTGCCCCACTCCCTGCATCAGACAGTTACACTTTGTTGCCCCAGCTCTGAAAGATCTGCTTCCTATTTATCCATGGCATTTTTAAAGAATAAATTTAGCTAACTAGAATTAAAAAAAAGAGAGAGCAGGAGAGAAAGAGAGATTTTTCTTACACTCTTTGTTAGGAGGTGGTGTGGAGTTTTGGCTCTTCTTCGGGCAGGACTACACGCTGTGGAGAGAATGGAAACACGATCAGGGCGCAGTTGAGGCAGACAGCCCAAATAACAGCTTCAACAGTGGTGCCCACTGAAAATGCTGTTTAGGATTTTGCTGGTTTGCAGTGGAAACTGGCACTTCTCCGCTGGGTGTGAGATAGGAGACCATAAGCAGACGCCCATTTGGGCTGCCGAAGTGGGCTTTCCAGCCTGGCTGGAGGAGAGCATGTCTCAGGAGACAGCCTGCCTACAAAGACGTGGGTAAACTCACCAGGCTGGTGTACGTGTGAAGGAAGTGAATGCCACAGTCCCCAAAAGAGAGCTGGGTGAGCTGCGTTTCCCAGCGTGCTAGAGCACCATGGAGGGCAGGTGCAGCCCTGGCTGCCAGCAGGCGCAGCTCGCAGCTCAGGCAGACCAGAATTGCCAACTCCCATAATTTTGTCAGGAGGTTCCTGATATTCAACACTTATCTTGAGGCCCTGTGTCAGCATGCGAGTGTGTCAGCTCTTCTGTTAACCCCCCCATACAGTTTGTGCCTGTGTGGGTATACAGAAAAGGTGAGGGCCTCAGAGAGCTTATGTTCAATAAAATAAATGATAACTGTGCCATTATTAAAAAAAACCCCTCATTTCAGTATTTTAAGCCACTTTTCATTACTTTGAGATGCTGTGGCTGTGCTACAGCAATGACATTTGGTTAAATAAAGGCCTCCATGAGAATGTACTGGGGGCTAGGAGGAAGACAGGGGCAGGGAAGGAAAGGTTTAAGGAGGATTTCAGCTGAAGCACTCACGCCCGAAGAAAGTCCTTTCTCTTAATGTCATCTCAGACTGTTTTCTAGCTATACAATACATCTATAGATATAGGGCAACAGCCATCCCAAAGTTTCTGCATTTCTGCCATAGGCTTCCAGGAAGAATCTTCTTTTTTTTGTACATGAGTTTTTGATCAGGCCTCTTACCTGCCAGTGTTTAGGACAGCAGCTCTTTCGTTTCAGAAATTAACTTCTCTCTCCATCCAGCTTCAAACATGACTAGCATATGCATTAGCTTTAAAAGAGGCCTATCCTTTCATCTAGATACAGACTTTTTCAGTAAGCTCAAACTGCCCTGTAAAGTCATTTCAGGTTTAATGCATTATGTCCACAGCAAAACATTTGCAGTAAGTCTAATCTTTTTTTTTTTTTTAATCCTCAAAATGACTCATTCAGTTCTTTCTTTAACTTGATGAGACATTTTGCTTGGAGTTTGCTTTCAATTTTATTTTTAAACCCATTAGGGCACCACAATCATAAGCAAAACAGAATCATTAGCCACTAGATGCACAAGCTACCAGAATCATAAGCAAAGTTTGTGATCAGATCAGACAATCCACTCGCACTGAAGTGAACGGGCTTTTTTGGACAAAGTGAAGATTGTTTAAATAGTTTTTGTTTCAGTTTGACTTGAAACTGGACTGAAAAACTCTGATTGTATCTTACCCATTGCACTTTAAAATTAGTACCCTCTCCTGTATTCAGGATATAAAAGTCATGACTGTAGGATTTAGTGGCCAATTACAGAAATAGGCAGCAAAATTCAGACGCAGGTTTAAAAACAATTGTCAATGCTGACCTTGAGGGGAAAGCACATGAATGGAGGGTTACTATTCAGGCTCAACTTCAAAGCCTCAAAAGGCCGTGGAGAATCAAGAAGGTTTGTTATGGAATCACAGGTGATTCTTATTCTCCGAATAAGCTTTCCTTTATGTTTTTGGGATCGGTTCAAACGCAGGAGTTCCAGCACTCATTACTGTTACGTATGACTGTTTGTACAGACTTTTGAAGGTATGGAAGCAGATGGAGTTCACTCAAAGCTTCTCATTATTGTAGCGAAATTCCTGCCTTGAGACGACAAGGGTAAGTCTTAAAGGACAGGCTTGCTGCTCCCGCTGCCTGAGGGGTTATGGGGATGAGTTGTAGCATCCTTACCTTCCTGGGAGCTGCTGCACCATACCCCAGCTTCTCCTTTGATGCCAGGAATAACAACTAGCCTGGCTTTCTAGGGCTGTGGCACAAGTAGAGCTGGCAGTGGGACCAAAGTCACTTTGCCTCACGATATGGTGTTGTAGGGAGGTTGTGTTTGTCCAAAAGCTGTCCTTAGCTACACAGTATAATATCAGCAATGCCTTGCAATTGTGATTTTTTCCTTGTACTAGCATGGAAGTTGCCTGGTTATCTACTATTAATATTCTTATTGCTCTTACTCAGAGCTTTCCTTCCAGGACAGGACTTTGCAGAGAAGAATATTTATGACTGAGCTTAGTATATAAATGGGAATGACAGGACAGGGTGAAGTTTAACACTTTCAACCCCAAACACTTCAGGTCAGTCCCCAGAGGGGGCACAGGAATAGCATGGCAGATTCCAGCTGTCCTGTCTGCTCCCTGCCAGCAAGGGAGGGCCCCCACTCTTCCCTCCTGGGTACTCCCAGGGGACCCTCCCTTTCGGTGGCAGGGAGCTGTTATGTTTGCTCACCATGTCTGGCAGTACTGTGGCCTTGATGTTGGCCCGGCTGGTCCTGCAGGTGGAGCAGGCAGGGGACACAGCCACAGAAAACATAAAAAGACTGCTGTCGGTGTGATGAGGCAGATGACTGTGCAAATTCAGTAGTGGAAATTCAGACATTTTGACAATTTTAGTGGGGGAAATATAGGCAAACTGGGAACTATGGTGCTGCCAGCAACTAGCTTGCTGTTTTGAGGCTCTCAGCTTTAGACTAAGGCAGTTCACCATTCAAATCCTTTTGTGGATCCAGACCCTAGACTCCAATTTAAGATACTTAAATAAGTGGCCTGATTTTCAGAGATGTTGAATACCTGCAGCCGTCACTGAAAATCAGGCCACCATTTCAGATACCATAGTGAGAATTTACATACTGAGCATTTGGACCCCAATAGACAGAAAAAAAGTTTTACTCTATGCTTTGCCTGTAGTCAAATAGAACAGTAACACAGGAGGTGATATATCTTGTCCACGTTCCCTGCTAAGGACACATTGAAGTACAGGGTGCTACACACTTAACTCATCACCAACAAGTTATCTGTATGCATGCAGTTTGAGAGTGTGCTAAGCTGCCAGCTTGATTATGCTCCGTTTTGAATGGGATGATATCCTCAAGGATCTCTACAGCCTTCTCCTGCATGGGAAACTTTATACTTTAAATCATGGCGAGTGCAGGATGAAAACCAGACAGACATAATGAAGGTGTTTTTTTCTATGAATATGTTGTAACTTGCTTTTGAAGCTGCTGCAACCACCATTACTTCTGGAATTTCACAGTATGAGGAGTAAACTCATTAATTGCTCACAAGCAAAACACTAATTAAACCCAAGTGCAGAAAAGTTTAATGATACAAGGAATCATCTTCATGCCTCTCTGGCATTTCATGTATTTTACTGTACAGTGTGAGGAGCGCAGTTTATATATATTCCTTGTAGAAGGGAATACTGTTATGCTGGTACCACAATGAACAACACATAAATGTACCTAACAGTAGTAAGTATATGTACTCTCAGGGTATGTATGATCCACAGGCCGAATCACTGCCTGTCATCTGCCAGTTTAAGTGGCAAATGTCTTACATGGGCTGAAGAAAGGAATGGCATGAAAGGGAAGTCACAGCACCAGCAAACATGCAGTTACTTGAATAGCCATTGAAAGAAGAGTGAATCATGGAGCCAGACATAAGTGACCCACTCGCACAGGAATACAAAGGCAGCAATGAAAACAGTGGGACTGCAGGGAAAACCCTGCAAACATGATTTTCTGCAGGGGGTGGGAGCAGGAAGGGAAGAATGAATTCTTGCAGATGATGTTTCTGGATTTGCCTATGAAAGGATGTTTGTATGTACAATCCAGATTTCAGGCAACAAAACAATTACAGTGATGGTCCACTGTCATTTCCACTTATATTCTGAAATTAAATAGCTGAGTGCTCATGCTTGCAGCTTCCAAGTAAAGATCTGATCTAGCCCCACAATTTGTTTTCCATGATTTTACCTGCTTTCTTCTTGTTGTTGCTGAAACATGCAGCTATTGAGTTTAAACTAATTTGTTCAATCAAATGCATGCAGACTGGGCTTTGTCCGGTTCTTACTCTTCATTACAAGCAATTAATGTTAATCATGCATTCATTCCGAGGGCATGGCTTTGGAAATGTTCCACTTATTGAACCAGCGTACTTAAATTCAACATTCAGGCAGTTCACCCAGTTCATCTGAGCTGCTAACTGCTCACAGAACTTCATTTTCTTTTCTATTGCATAGAATAGCCATACAGTTGCAAGCTGTCACTTTAGCAATTACCTCATAGGTATATGAACGCTGATTCCAGATCTCCCAGTTTTGCCTGTGCAAGGATTTTACACAGCCACAATGTCTAAGCACCTGCACGGATTAGCTCTAGGAGCAAGCAGAGAGCACTGAACTGCAAGCACAGCACAGCAGAACAAACAGACCAGCATATCACTTCACAGATTTCTCTAATGATAAAACATTCCATTCATCTAAAAGACAACATCGGATCTGTTATTCTCGTTTCCATGTACTCACATTTGGATGAAATCACAGTGGCGAAAACTTCTAAATTTTCATCGCTGCAGCTGTAAATCTGATGCATTTTTCCACCTCTCTCCACTGACTGCCTTTCAGCTTCATGCAACTACTCTGAACTTCTGGTAAATAGGTTTCACTAATCCAATCTGGCTCTGTGATCATTGTCCAGATCTACAAAGGACAGACTGATGCTGTGATCTCATCTCATTCCATATTCTTCATTGCAACATTTTCTGCTCCCATCTGCCTTTGTATGAATACTATTAATGCAAAGATTTAATTTAGCTGTTACTTAAGCCTCTACTCAGATAGCAGCATTTTATTTTACATCTCCTTTTTACCAGTTTGGAGAATCTTCTACAATAAATGACTAACAATTAAAGTCTGTTCTGTGCAGCTGATGTGTGGGCAAATACAAGCTTACAGAAGTACTGCAAGGATTTTTTAAATGAGCTGGTTTAATGCTTTGTGTACTTTAACACATTTATAATTAAAAGTTGCTCCTCCCATATAATGAAGAGCTGGTCACAAGTATATTAAGAAAAGCATTTGGTTCTTCACCTTTTAAAAGTTCATAAAACAGTACCTAATTCTGGGCACTTCAATGTACAATTTCAATGCAGATGTCTAAAGAATAGGTCTATATGCCCCCTACACTTTAATGGTTCCAAGGAGACGGTAGGTGTCTCAATCATAGATGAATTCCTACATAATTTGATGGCTCTCGGGCCCAATTCCATATTTATGCATTTCAAGAAAGGGTCTCCTTTCCAAAGGTTTCAAGTTCATTCCTTCATGCTCCTTTCAAAAACTGTTTCTTTTCCATACCTATGAAAATTAGCCCCCTCGAGTTCTGATGACTTATTGCTGCCATAGACAGCAGTTCAGTTTGCAAATTTTGGCTTGCACACTGCAGCAATTGATGTAGCAGAAATACTTTCAAGTTATTCAAGATATTAAATTATATCAGTCCACTGAATAGCCTTCATTAGTAGTGTGCACATGTAATTAACACAAAAATTAGCTCTGTCTTCTCCTATAGAAGACCACTAACAGTCCCAGATGGAAAGTGCTGGGAAACATGGGCTGCCACTGTCATATTAATAGAAGGTTTTTCTTTGAGAAAATAAATATTGATCAAATACACATCCCGAGCCTGGAAGCATTTTGGTTCTTTGGAAGGTGTCACTGTTTCAGAAGAAGATGAATGAAGAGAACCTGGTATCATTTGTTACCTCCCAGGGCAGCCTCCTGCTGTCCAAGGGCAGCAAATCTATAGGGGGGACATTGTTCCAGGAAACAGTGCAGTGTTTAAAATGGGCAGTGGGACAGCAATATAATCAAGCAAAAGTTCAATTAGTTTTTGATTTATTGTGCCACATGTTCTGCTTGTATGACTGATGTCATTAACATCAGGCTGGGGTGCCTTGTTCATCTGTCTCTGCCCAGCTCCCTCTGAACACGCACACACTCAACAGATGGGGAATTGCATGGGCTCAGATGGAATTGTTTATCCTTCTATTGTTCTTTTGTCAAGCAATCAAACCAAATCCATTACCTACCAATAAAAAGATCAGAGCACTGTCCATTCAGCAGTGAATACAGCAGAGGCGGTTATGCAGGGAGAATTTAAAGCTTTAAAAAGGATAAAAAAAAAAGAAAAGAAAGAAGAGCAACACTGAATGTTTGACAAAAAAAAAAAAAAAAGCTATAACAAATCTAACCCACCCTTTATTTCACCTTTGGATATTCAGAGTTCTATGAGAAGAAGTGTTTTTGGGTCTGAGTCATTGTTTTCCTAGTTGGAACTATGACCTTGAGATATTTTTAAATCACAGTTGTGGTTTAACATTAAAACAAATATTTGTTGTTTCATCATATTGAGGGGAGGCATGGATGTGGAAACAAAAGTAAGATTTGAGAGCAAAAATCTGGTTACCAGCTGGCATTCACTGCTTTATAAGTTAGGTTTTGAGCATGTAAGCTTTAAACAAGTATCTCTACAAGAGACATGATGTTCTGGGGATAAGAGTTGCTCTCTATGCGGAGAACTGACACAAGCCCCTCACAATGCTTCCAGACAGAAAATAGGGCTCAGGAGGGTTCATATACTGCTTGTGTTTCATCTGGGATCTTCATCTGAGAATGAATTCTCCCCTGTTCATGAAGGGGAGCCTGCTGCTTCATTCTGTTCAGCTCTGACAGGTAGTGAAGCATTATGAACTCCTAGGGTTTTACAGGAAATCTTAATGGGCCTTCAAGAGAAGGAACACATGTACTGGGCTACTCTTTTCAGCTCTCCCTAAGTTATTTTGAACAAATCATCCTGGACTATTTAGCTACAAAATAGGTGTGATAATACCTGCCAAGAAAGTGTACTGTAAAGCTCAACTGCATGCAACCTGCTGAAGAAAAGAATGACAGTAAATTCAGACTTGAAGAAGATACTGTCCATGGTGTGCAATCTAGAAACTGCCTGAAGAGCCACATCAGATGATTTCACATAGTATCTCTCCCTACTGACTTAGCAACAGTCCAGTCTCTGGTGGGAGCAGGAAACCAAACCTGAATATTGATTCTAAGAATTTTTTTCCTCCAAATTAAACAAAATATCTAGAAAGCAGGCTCTAATTTCCCCTCACTGCTAAATACAATTACTAAGTTATTAATTGAATTCAAGTGGTGCTGCTACAGCCATAAGAAGACCCCAATAAGTTTTCACATTAGGGTATGTCTTTGACCAAAGACTCCCAAGCTGACCTTTCGAATCCAAGTAGTAGAGATTCCTCCTTGTGGGCTGTGACACATCTCTGTCAAATACCTGAACTTCCAGCATTGTCAGTAAACAACAAGGATAATATTTGCTGGTGGAAGAACTTGGTGATCAAAAGTGAGAGGGAACAATTGAGGAGGAAGAGGAGAATAACAGACATACGGAGTCTGACAAAACTTCCACCTAACCTTGTATACAGTTTTCAACAGTGCCCAGTGGTGGATGCTTAGGGGGTGATACAAGAAACTGGACATCTTTAGGAAGATCCTTTCTTTTCTCCAGTGTATCTTCCTAACTTTCTGTAATCAGTGAGGGTCTGTTCATGTGTTGTGTCCATCATGTTTACCAGTCATGGATGGAGCTATCTTTTCAAAGCTGTTTATATTTATGGCCTCTGCAATATCCTGTGACAGATTCCATAATTTACTTCTGCACTGTGGGGAGGAGCAAAAAAGCCTCAGAGTCTTTTCACTTTGAGCTGATCTGCAGCCCTGGAACAGGGAAAGTATTTGATTTTGGGAACACGAGCAGAAAGGAGGGAGAGGTGATAATGGGAAGAGATGTATGCTGAGGCTGAGGTAGAAACACTATAGGTGAGAACAGCATAAGGATCAGTGAATCTAGCTGACGTGGCAGAAAACCCTATGATGATCCAGGAATTGCCAATATGTCACACTGGGGTGGCAAGGGAGCTTCTCCCATGGACTGGATCTGTTCAGATACATTTGGAAGAAACAAATGTAGATGCTTGTCCTGTTCGATGTACCATAGCTGCTAAATTTACAAGGAATCAAATAAACCCAAATCTTAATTATAGTTACAAAAAAGAATTAAATCTTTAATTGATTTAAGCTAAGAATGAGGAACCTCGAGACCTTATTTACATTGGCCTTTGTAAACATATTAATGCTTTTCTAACAAGCTATTCTTCTAGTGAAGTCAGCGGGAAGTATCCCTTTATTTTCAGCATATGCAATATTGCCAAGGGATTCCCTAGCCTGCAGAGGACGGAGCTCTTCACAAGTCAGGTCTCATGGTTCTCACTGGATCTTATAACCTGTTGCATAAGAGGTGAATCTAATCTGTACTGAGCCACTTGAGCCTATTTCCTACTGTTAGCTGGGTAATATGATAAGGATAAATCACAGGTATTTTTGGAATAGGATTGTGAACTCAAATGCATGCACAGTTAGCCATTCAAAAATAAGCTGGGATAAAACTACACAGGGATGTTGTTTACTTTTAATCTCTGAAACACTTCTATGTGATGCAATTCAAGTCTTTTTTTGTGGAAAGAAAATAACTTTGGTTAATTTTAGGGCCACAGAAATGCAACTGACAATGATTAAAAGTAGAACCAACAGCAAGTGTAAAATACACAGTGAGCTTGTTATAGTCTGTTTTTTTTCCTCTGAAGAGGAAAAGATGATGAGATGGATATGCTATCAACAACTTCACCTCATTCTTATTGCAGTTTACAAAAGTAGCTCAAAATTAAACTGAGCACTGCACAGCTGAAAGGTCTGTGAAGAACTGAAGAGCTGACAAAAAATAACATTTTAATTTGCATCTGGCTGGAAGCTGGTATGTCAGATTTTACCCAAGTGGGAATAAGGAGATTGAGCATTTAAAAAAAATTCCAAACTTTACATTCACAACAGGGGATGAGAAAAGATGAATGTAAAGGCTCTGCAGTTTAAAAGGGCAGATACTTCTCCCCTCTGATAATCAGGAAAGGAAATACTAGCCAGAACTGGAACCCAAGCTGAAAGCACACCCCCTGCCCCTCAGTAGTTACAGAAAGATATTGCAGGATCCTAAGGAAAAAAGCCTGGTCGGCTCATCTTTAAAAAGTTACATACAGATAATTGAAACATTCACAAATATGGTCCCAGGGCTGTAAAACACACTTGAATAAGTCCACACAATGACTCATTTTAAGAAGCACAGCGTATGGTTGTGCTTTTTAAGCACAACATTAAGTTGTACATTTAAGTCAACATTTTGATATGAAGTAAACCATTTCTGGACAAACAAGCACATTAATTAAAGCTTGTCACATGATTCCTGGATTTGTGCAGCAGTAGCTCTTTTGCTGCAACTGCATACTATATCTCACACCATACGGAGGAGAATCCACTCCTTGGATAACCAGGCACAAACTACTTAGGACTCCTCTCATGGAAAAGTTCAAAGAGTGATGCAACACGAACTGTCACCTTACTTGAATCTAGTGTGTCCTTACGCAGCCATCATGCTCTTTCTGCCGTGTGCAACAACGTGCTTTGTGGGATCAAGGTCTTTGGAGGATATTATATTGTATTTCCTTCTTTGGTTTAAGTTCTGTGTGAAAATGAGCTTAAATTTAAAACAAGAAACATCATTAAAGATTGGCATTCAGATACCACCATGCTAGAAGCTTAGAAAATGGGAATAGGAAATATGAGAAGCTGTGGTAAGGGCACAGAAGCAGGATTCAGATTAAGAGTCCCATTTTGACCCAGATTTAACTTATTGTGGGGCAGCAAGATAGCACAAGACACTATGGCCTTCTTTATGACAAAGAAAATTTTAGGACAGAGTGGGAGCACATTAATACAGAATTGCCAAGTCTTTGAAATGTGAGACTTTTGAGGTAGCTTTGTGTGACAAGTACATTAAGTGACCATACAGCTATGATCTGGAAGGGGAAACTGGGGAAATCCCTCTGATGCCAATTATCCTAAAAAGGGTTTTGGAGAGATGAAATGGGTTATCTGGTCTCCCTGCTGATTTGGTCTTTGTCCTTTCCACTGACACTGCCAGCATGGGTGTCAAAGATCTTTGCTTTAAGTACCTGGCTTGTTTCTAGGAATCTGATTAAAGTAGATCACCTCAGATAACATGAGGAATTAATGCCTTTAATACATATGGGAGGACTTCCAAGCTCGTAAGCTACATATGCGTCAGTCCTTTTCAAGTCACCCAGCACCCAAGTTTTTTGACTTTCACAGAACTGATGATCTTTACTTGGCATTTTCCTTTGCCCTATTAGCCTTTAAACTTAAACCACTTATCTTTATTAATTCTGGTTGTAATCTGTTCAGTTGCTTAGTCCACTACATGGGATGCACTGTACAGAGGTAAGCCTATGATAGAGGAAAACTAACAGAAAACAGTAAAGAGTTATTAGGACTTTACATCAGATATCACACATTTTCCTTAACAATTACATACTTTTAGACTCTACATCCTCTATATTTTTACAATGTTTTGTAAAATGAATATTCTCTTCTTATATGTTTCCCTAAAGTTCCACATTTCTATTTCCTCCCAATTTAGTCAACAGAAAAGAGGTGGATGCCTAGCTCCTAGCTCTTTCTTTCAACTTTGTATACTTTCGAGCATGTAACCATGCTATACAGTCAAGCTCAATGTCTCGGCTGCAAGCAACTGCATGGATATGTCTGCACACAAGTCAGTTTTTTTGACAAGACCTTGTTCGCTATGCAAATGTGATGTCTCCAGTGAAGTACACGCTTAGACCTTTAGCAACCATCAGCTGTCCTTCCATAGTCTTTGTTCAGTGAGTTGGTCATTTTAGCTCAGCTCTCTTGGGTAGGGCTCTGGATTGTGCTTTACAGTTGGTGACATTATAATTTGTGACATAAGAAGTCACAAATGGTTACAATACAAATCTGTCCCTGAGCTCTGTACTCAGTTTTACCAACTGTGTAGTCCTAATTTAACCACACCTGAAGGGCAGGACTTCAATTTTAAATAATAGTAGGTATGAAGTGTATCAGACTGACCACACCAGAAACTAACCTTGAGAGATGGCTACATTAAGGCTGTGGAACATGTTTTTACAGGACACCAAAGCTGCTTTGCATGCAGCACTCGCAATTCCCAAAGCAAGACTATTCCTCTGACCTTTTCTTCCAAAACCCACACATGTAACACAGATCGCATCTCTCAATAATGCACAGAGAGAAATGGCAGAGAGAAAAGAGGATTCACATGCCAGAAATGCATGTCCTGTCACTGCATGTGTGTCTGAACACGTGCTCCAGGAGCAGGAGTGAGAGCTGAAGCCCTGCAGAAGGGAATGCAGGAGCATCACCGCTCGCCTGCAGAACATGCACAGCACTAACGCAGCCCCTTGCTGTTGCTTCAACCCCTCATGGCTTAGAAAGATGACTTGAGAGAAGGACTGATCTGCTGAAGCCAGGGTTTGAGAGGCTCTGTTGCTGTACCAGAGCAAGACAAAAGGAACTCAGGTTCTGTTCACGTTGCTTCCTCTTCCTCGCTGCTCAGATAAGTGCGTAATGACAGCTTTCATGAGGCAGAGACCTGTCCGCTGGGAAATGGATTAAGATGACTAACTCATGCACAGAAACTACTGAGCAGCCATCTAATGGACACTAGAGATACACCAAAGGTCTGGGCTGGTGACCTTGAGGCGAAAAAGCTTTCTTTGTCTGTCCGAATCCCCGAGGCATTCAGACCTCTGATGGGGGGGGGGGGTGTTTCTAATCCAAATGGCCATTAATCTTTCTTAAAGTGAAAAGGTCAGAAGAGCAAGTTATTCAATGCTAGCTGTTTTTTTTTATATGCCAGCAAAAAGCTTCTTTATTTTCAATGTTATCTTAAAATATACAGCAACACTTAAACATCCAAACTTGCATAGTGATTTTTGAAAGTTATGTCAGCTTTCAGATAGAAGACAAACTCCACACAAAGTATCAGCCCCCTACAGCTGTGTCCATAGCAATACCAACAATGCCACACAATAGTGTCCTTAAATTGCATAAAGGCAAGTGACAATACCACAGAATGAAGCAATAATGTATTGGAGCGGCTCACAATCAATCTTTAACATGTGTTATCTATTTGACTGCAGGAGTAAATCAGCATTTCAATGTCAAATTGCTAATTTAAGGCTGTATGGTCAAACATTCAAATAGCATAGCCCATGAAAAGCACAAGTGCATTGTTAAAGTAGGTTAAAGTTACTACAAGTCAAGGAGCACAAAGAAGTTCCACATCAATAAACTAGTGTTTGTGCTATGACATATATTTCATGATACAGTATTGCTAACTTACATTAAATATTTAACAGGAGGTCAGACTACAGTGTGGGCACAGCCATCATTCTTTTGCTGCTTGACCGACTCTGGTGCTGTATGTGCTGCCCATGTACATGACAGCAGAATCAAGCTCCCTGACTGTACAATGTGACATGAATTAACATTGCTCTTCAAAGGATATATTCAACACTTCCTCTGGTTTTACTTAACTGTGCCACCTAATGGCTGTGCATTAACTTTTTTCCCTTTATTTTCCATGTTCAGAAAAATGAGAAAAATATCTGCTGCCATTAATTGTATTTGGAGTTCTTTGAAAAATAAGTACATCTTGTACTTTTTCAATAGAAACCAAAGACAAAGTTTTGAACTATTTTTTCATCCCCTCTCATATTAATATGAAATTAATTCAACTTAAGACTTTGGAATTAACATTCCATTGAGCTGTGTCAGAATGCTTCTTCCCTTTACTGTTATAATTTAGCTGCATAAAGTTTTCTACCAACTCACTTACGATGACTGTTTCAGTACAATGGGGAAAAAAGAAAATGGCATTTTGTTTTTGTTATGGGAGCCTAGAACTGGCAAAATATAAAACCGTTCTGAATGCTGTACTTAAGGGAGCTGCAGCTTTTCTAACGATATCCCAGTTTTTGTTTTTTGTCTCAGTTTCACTGAAAAATTTAGATCAAAATTAAAAGCTTCTGCTTATTCTCATGTACAACTGCAAGACAGCAACCACTGTGACACATGCACATAAAGACTATGGACTGAACATTTCAAAACCAAACCAAGCCTGTGTTATTTCACATGTACACTGCAGGTAAATACAAAGGTAACTGCCTGCAAAAAAAAAATGCACATGCCAATAGAGCTGAGACCCTTTGCAAATTCAGCCATGTCAGTCCCATCATACTATTTTCCAAAGAGCAATCTCTTGTTCTGCAAGAAGGCTGGCGATGACTCAAAAATGGAATCAGGTTATGAGGCAGGATTACTGGGGCAGGTAGGTATAGATGACCCTCTTCTCGCTTCCCGTGACAAACAAGCAGCCTGACAAGCTAGCAGTCTTTGTACTGCTGCATGAACAACAGCTCTTGGAGAGATCAGGAAAATAATCATATTATTTTCTGCATTCACTAGTTGGTGTTTAGCAGCTATTCTGCATTTGAATTAAGTTACCTTTTATTTAGGAATACACAGAGATTGTCTGAGGAAAAATGGAAGATATACCTTCTGGTCTTTTGCTGCATTGCAGTAAGTTGCTTTTGTCCCTTCTCCACAGACATACTTAATGCAGTGAGGGATTTATTACTGCTTAGGCAGAAGATAAGATGTTGAAGCCCAAGACATAATACACATGTTCTGGAGTACTGTGATGCTTTAAGCAGATTTACTTGAGGGTTATGGAAAGTGCCTAGACATAGCTTCACTGTGTGCCTTTTAACGAACATTTTAATCCATTTTTCAGGTCTCAGGAGGGTGGAAAGCCAGCCACGAGACAGATGATGACAGCCATGGCACACTGCCCTGAAGTGAACATGGTGCAGTGAGGGATAAACATGCACGCTAACTTACTTGTAATTTCTTCCAAGTTTATTTGCACAGGATGAATGTAAGAGCTTTCAAAGATTTAGCCTTGTTAGATACATATTTTTTGGTTCATTCTACTTTTGCTTTAACTACAGGGATAATCAGCATCGGAAGGGGAAGAGGGGGCAAACAAACTACTGTAGGCAAAGTCATGTACCAGCTGCCCCCATTTCTACTGATGCTAAGCAGCAACCCTGCAAGCTCTGAGTACCTTGTAAGGACAGCTGGTTTTCCATTTTGTAGTCTAGGTAAAATTATACCTGCTGTTAAACTACTTTCACAAGCCCTACACATGCACTTGTTCATGCTTGCTCCCAAAAGCTAACCTTATCACTGCAAACAGACTCAGAAACCAAATGGTTCAGGGTTTGTATTCGTGCAAGCAACTCCGAAAATACAGGACTACAGTACTGAAGTAGCAGATCAGTTTCCAAAGCAAGAATTTGACTAGTTTGCTAGTATAGATGTGTTAACTCCTACTCTAATAGGAAGGAGTCTCTGGAGTCTCTTCAAACCATTCTGCTGACAGGACTGAATAGCTCCCATTTATGCTTGCTTAAAACCTATTCAAAAGCCATGGTCTAGATAAACTGGGCACGTGTTCTTTTTTAAATAAAGACTGACACATTCTTTTATATAGTTTTATCTATTTAAGGCAGGAAGTCTTTGACTCCATAAGGAAGGGGAGGAAGGCAATCAAGCCATACTGCTAAGAAGTATGACATAAAAGATTGCTAGTGTTGTGATGAAACATATACTTAAAACTATGTCCTGACTAAACAGAGCAGGCGTACTAAAATCTTCCTAAAAGTTCAGAGAAATACAGTGCAGCACTTGTGTGCTTTTATTTCTGGAACTTCTGTAACATTCTTTTCAATTATTACCCATGATACAATGGTTTTTGGTGCATATTGCCAAGCTCACCAAACTAATAACTTTGCAGGAATAATCTTTATTCTCTATGATGGTAATGAAAGCTTATTTTCTCTGAATGATGTTGGTTCATAGTTACTTTATAAGATTGAAGTTAACACGACAGAGTTAAACACAACTCTCACTTTCAAAGCTTTCACTCTGTGTTTATAGCAAGTACAATATTATTCATTATTTGCATTCCTGTAGCCTCTAAAGGCAGTCACAGACATGTCATGGAGGCCTTTAGTTACTGAGCAGTAATAGAAGTCACATGTGGAGCAACTGTGTTCCAAGATACAGATATATCTGACCAACTAGGTTTTCTCACTATAGAATAATTTAGTTACATAATACATTTAAAAAAAAAAAAAGTCCCCCATAGCTCTTCAGTTGTGAATACAACTACCAATGCTCAGAAAAGGCCAGGGACCAGGCCATGATACAGTATCAAACTCTCCCTATTTGAAAGACAACACTGTGGGGTGACTTAAGCTCCCTTGATTTTTCCTCAGAAAACTTCCACTAGTAGCTACCAATTGGTGTTGGGAAAACATTCATGTAGCTGATGTCTGTAGGTGAGATTTCACAATCAGTTTAAGCCAGTCTAAGACCCTGCTGCTGCCAAAGGGTTGTGGGAAAGAGAAATGGCCCTTTCTTGTAGCACAATGTGCTTATGTTGGATT
Source organism: Apteryx rowi (assembly GCF_003343035.1). NCBI lineage: Eukaryota > Metazoa > Chordata > Aves > Apterygiformes > Apterygidae > Apteryx > Apteryx rowi. The sequence goes on along the minus strand of NW_020450701.1, from coordinate 182,991 downwards.
ACATATAATATCAAACCTTTTGTCTCATCTGTAAAATATGGATAAAAACCATTACATCAGAGGGTGTTGTGAGGCTTAATTTGAAAATTAGCAAGAGCTCTGAGTTACCTGAAAGTAGGAAGCTAAGTGCCAGGTTCTGTTGGTTGAAAATCCAGCCTGCTAGTAACTGCCATATCAGCATAAATGGTAAATAAAAAGCATACTGGAGTAAAATATCCTACATTCCTACCTAGCCCATCAAAGTGCTCAAGTGCAGTAATGAAACCCACATGCTGTTCAGTTCCCCAGAAACTATGTTCTCTCTAAGCAACATGGCTGCCATGAATTAGGCTCCTGGAAAAAATTCTCTCTTCAGGACTCTACTGCTACCACAGCCTGAAGAAAGACAGGAGTGGAAAGAGGAAATATACCAAAAAATTATATACTAAAGGGTTTAACCAAAAGGTTTTTTTGTGGCTAAGGCAAGTTTGTATAATACAGCAAAGCAAGTTTGTATAATACAGTAAAGTGAATCTGTCACCTTTTGCTATTACAAAGTAAGCCTTTGCACTAGTGATTCTTGTGGGCCATTTCAGCAGAGAGGACAAGATTCAGAAGGACATGGAAATCAAATGTGTTTCCCAGAACAGGCTGAGGCATATTGGCAGTACAGTCCCTATGGCCACTAAATCCATTCTGTGGCTTCAACCAGTATCATCTACCTACTTTTATTGAGCACTAAACAGATTGAGTGCCAACATCCAGCACACATCTGGCCTCAGATTCCAGGACAGCACAAGTCTTATCATGCAAAGACAAGAGTGCAAAGATATAAGTACAGTCACCTGCTGAAGTAGTGGGCTCTGAAGAACTGGTCCCTCCCTAGCCGAAAGAAACAAGCATGTCAGAGGTTATGTGGTTCTTCTCACATTTGTGTTGTGCTCTGGCAGCTACAGGAAGCTGATGCTGAAAGTCCAGCATGAAGCAGAATCTGATTTAAATGAACTGTACACACAGACCGTGTGCACAGTTTTAAAATGAAAAAATAGTATTAAAATTTGAGTTTCATTTCTCCCTTTCCCACTTCCCTTTCTCAGTTGACAGTCAACCAGCTGGTTAACTGTTCTGAACATGCACACTCATTCCCACGTTTAACCAGCACTCCCAGTGGGGCACTGTGCAGCCATATGCTATACCACCACTTTTTAATACTGAACCACAGCATACTGCCATTTCCTTAAGCTGGTGGCTGCACTCTGAGTGACAGCACCAGCAGAAGCTCAGCAGAAGCAATTACTTCACACAGAAGCAAGATACAGTTAATAGCTTCTTCCTACAGCACATGGCAGGAAAAGGGAGCTGTTGCTTCTACAGAGACAAGATATACATGATGGATGATGTCTTGCCGTTACACGGTTCCCGTTGAGTTTGGAACCATGCTTTACTCTGTTTTTGCTCCTCCTATGAACACTTCATATAGATCTTAAAAGAAAAGACAAATATCTGACAATACATTAAAAAATTTTAACTGCAAATGCAGTTTCAGGAAGCCTTTTCCAAACATGTAAAAAGCGTGTAAGTTTCTTCTTAAACAACAAAAAAGTACTCTACTTCAATAGCCTTCTAATAGCTCTGGAGCAAGATAGTAAAAAGATCATAAACTGAAAGAGAATACAGCAGGCTGACATTTTCCGCAAGGGAACTCCCCCTCCCCAATTAAGAATGACCCAAATTATTTGTAAAAATAGCATGACTTTTTAAAACAAACAAAATCACACACAATTTAAATAAAAAACATATTTTGTGAAATGTTTCAGAATATCACATGAAAAACAATTTCCACTTTTGACCAACTCTGAAGCACAGAAAAGCCTTCGCTATAGCTAATAGTCTGATCCAACTCTTATGCAAGGAATAACGCTGACTACTGAGCAAAAAAACCCACAATCAAGCTTTCACTTCAAAGCACTATTTAGTTAAAGATGATTTAGTTGACCTTTTGACAGTGTGCAATGGAACAGAAGTGGAAGACACCCAAGTTCTTCCATTCTCTAAACAAATTCAGCCCGATATCTATAAGAAATATACCTTTGTGTTAGTTAGACAAGAACATACTTTTCTGATTAAAATGTTTAAGTTAATAAAGCTTCATGGAAGCCTCAAAGAGGGCAGATAAGTCTTCTTCTGTCTGAGGACGTGGTGATAGTTTGGTCACTCTCTCCTGCAAGATTAAAGAAAAACTGGATTACAGAAGGTTGCCAACAAAATGAATCAAACAGTAGTTAACCATGTAGCTGAACTACGTGGCTTTGTACTAATGTCCTTCACAGAAAATAATAAGGTTTTGCAAATAAGTAATCAAGTAATTAAAGTAATAAGGTTGAAGCATCAACAACTGCACAGTACTTTCAAGCATATAATAGTTTAAATTGCTTATAATTAAACACACAAACTGGACAAAAAGGCAGTTCAGTTGCAAAGTCAAGTACTTTATAGATGGGTCTTGTCAATCATAGATGTCAGTACACTGGCCTGTAGTATTCTGGCAATATAGTCTATTTTAAAATTGACTTGCCAGCAATGGAACTAGGAGTTTTATTTTTAGGCATGAACATTTTCAAAATAAAACATCTCTCTAATGCCCAGAAACTGCAGTAGATGTGTAGAATAAACAGTGCTTGTTACATCAGACTCTAAAGAAGAGATATAGCAGGGGAAGGTAGTGAAACTGCTTAATAAATAGCATGTCACTTGGAATCAGAATACAAAACAGTTGTGGTTGGTCTTCATTTGGACTGTGATTCAACAGAATTTTCAGGTGTTTAAGTCCCACTGACTGAAATGAAACTCAGGTGTATGCTTCACTGCTCTGCATGACAAAATAACTACGAAGGCAGGGGTTGCAATTCAGAAAGGCCAATGTGCTATTAGTACTTTTACAGTTTTAACCATCAATGATCTTAATATTTATTTGAAGATTAAGGAGAGTTAAAAACACCTACAAAGATAGAGGGCAGGCCTACACTAGGAATGCATTGTTTCTCAGCAAAGCAGTCTTTGGGTGAATTTGGCAAAATGGAATTTCTCCTGCTACAACCTATTTCAACATCTCCCCAGTGAAAGAGGCTGTCCTAGTAAAAGTCTGAGCTTTAAGATTTCTTCCTTTTTCCCCGTGTAAGACAGTGGTGTGGGATATCGTTTGCTGTGGACCTTGCCTCATATACTGAATTGGATGCTAAGGAAGGAACACCTCCAGCCCCCCTGCAAGTGGAGAAGGCTCAGTTAACGGCACCCTTCTGAGCAGAGGCTCTCTCCCAGTAGCATGGACCTCCGTGGCAGCACAATGCCACAGCCACTCCACTTCCCTCTGAACCCACACAGCTGTGATCTGTGGACCAGCTAGATGTGGTCACAAAGCAAGACAGAGGCCATTGCATTGTGAAGTTAATATGTGAAATATTGGCCTAGTGTGGATAGGAAGACAACTTTGAGATAATCACAGTTCATGATCATAATCAGCACGATTAGCATGAGCTATGATGAGCCTGAAAAGTGCAGCTTTGTAAGTCTAACTCTGCCTACCCACTGGAAGATTTGCTGGTGCAGCTGCAACAATCAAATATTTCCCTCATCCCTGACCAACGCAGCTATGCACACAACACAGATCTAGAAAGGTCAAAGAAAAGATAAAAGAAAAGGTTAAGATTCTTCTACGCAGATTTGAAATCACATGGAAAATTCAGACAGCACTACAACAAAAGCATGTGTTTTTTTCAAAAGCCCAACACCCAATATAATAACTCAATGCTCAAGTACTCAATAGACTAACTGGGCTTATATTAGGACCCTCTGGGTCAAATTACAGTTTTGCATCTCTGTGCACTGTGACAGACAGGGTTATCTGTAAAGTCACACAGGGTGACAAGAGACATGATCACCCTGACAGACTGTACTATTTCCAAGCTATATAGAGAGAATGCTACACACTCTTTCAACCAGAGGCACCAGCACCCCCTCTACACAAGCCTGCTGTTATTGCTAATGCTCAGAAAGCAAGATCTTGGCTCTTCTAGTCTGACTCAGTAGATTCTGGAACAGTGTCAGTAATGAGCAACTTTGTGCTCATCAGAGGTTTGGCTGCATTATAACTGCCTTTGGTATGTTTGTAGAGGGGTGGGTTGGGCTAGAGAACAAGACATCTGCACTCTCTCGTTTGGTCCTCCTCATCACCCCCAAACACCGACACAGGTCCAGATATCTTAGGCCTTGGGATATAATCTTCTTTGATAGACTGCCTGCTATGTTGCAAATAAAATCAGATCCAATAGATTCCCTTAGAAAGGAAAATAAAATTCTATCTTAACTTCAAGTATAAACATTTGTCCCAACAGAGTTCCAGTCTCAAAACCTGGAAATTAGAATAGATTAGTTTTGTTTTCCTGCAGCCTGCATTTCATAGTGTGAAATATGTTCTGCAAATTTATTAGAGGTATCAGTCTACACCACACTGCATTGCCAACATGAATAGGTCGGTCGGTGCTGTATTCCAAAGAAAACCTACCGCAAGATGAAAAGAAAAATATATCGAAGACTGAACTGTATGGAATACCTCTGCGGGTAATGGACCATTAAGAAACACCAATGCGTTTTCATTATGCTACACTTCATGTACAAAAATAAGGTTTGAAAAACTATTAACTCATCTCATTTTACACAGTACAATTAATCACTGATGCAGTAAGAGGACAGTAAGTGAATTAAAAGTCAATTTGAGCTAAGCTAACAAGCAAACAAAAAACCCACTACAACATCTTTTGATGAAGAATTAAAAAAAAAGCTATACAAAACATACCTTTGATGAGATTTTGTGCTTGTAATGATCCAAAAATAATTGCTTTAAAATAACATATTATCAAAACACACCTCCAAAGTGCCCCATAACAACTTACATGCAAAAACTATTTGATGGACTCTCAGGGACCTTAGTTTTCTTCGGGGCTTTGCCACTGATCTGTTGTGTGTGATCCTAAATACCTGCATCTTTGTGTCTCGTTTTCTCAGTTATAAAATAGGAATATTAATATCCCCTCTGTTACCCTCTGTTTTAAGTTGCTCTGAGACTTATGAATGAGAAGAACTAGACATGGTAACAGGTATTGTCATAAAAAACAAATAACCTTTCAACCTACAAAATTTTCTTTTTCTCTATAGCATTTATTTCCCTTGATATTTGGTGGCAATAAATCCTAAGAAGACAGAACAGTCCGTAGCATATGAATCGAAGTGTCTTTTTACAAGGGAGATATTGGATTTTCCTTTCAATGGGATGTGTTCCTTTTTGCAGTGTCTTTGTGAGCAATGAAACAATAAAGGGTATTACAAGTTTAATCTATATCATCCCAGGGGACCTTATTTCAAATTCTGATGGGGGTCAATGGAACAAAAAAGCCATCTGGGAAGAAAAGTGCAACTTTTCAATAAAGAAAAGTCTAATGCAAAGTGAGCTTGATCATTCTTACTAGCTAGCATTCAGTATTAAGGCTTTAAGTATAACCCATCCTGCATGTATAAGTAACAGATAGTTAAGAAAACACAGTCTCTTCTACCAAATTCAGAGTTATATGAAAAACACCGTCTTTTCAGAAATTTGAAGTTTTAAAAAATTTAACTAGCCATTCTTTCTGAATCCATGTGAAGAACAGACTGCAGTATGTATTCCATTTCACTGAAAAGAAAAACCTAAGCTGTGCAAAGGAAAAAGTTGACTATCCATCATTTTCTCCATTTTAATTGTTTTCATGTAGGACTAGAAATAACATTTGCTTGAAAAGAAACACTTTTGTTTATTAAAAAAATCTGTCCTTTTTGAAAAGAAAAACTGCTTTACTTTCTGTCTTACCTGAGGCAGAGTGCCTTTGACTAATTCAGGGATGTCTGCTTTAGAATAACCAATTGCAGCTAAGCCATCATCAACATTCAGATCAAATAGGAATTTCCGGAGCGTGTCTGCCAAAATAAACCCCGCATCTTTGATTCTGGCAGTGCGGATGTCAGCTCCTAAAATAAGACATAATGCCTTGACTGTAGGGTGGAGAGAGAGGAGGAAGTCTGCTCTGGACTTAATTTAATCATAATATCAGCTGAATACATATCCATATATAACAGTTACCGCTCTAGAAGCAACACGAATTAAAAAGAGGAATCAGTCTTCATTTTACAGTTGGAATAATTTGTAAAAGGTGGAATAAAACAAGATCAGGAGAAGCAAGTAACTGCTAGCAGAAAGACTAACTGCCACGTGAAGTTAACTTCCTTTCTCTCTGTACTTACATGGAGAAGCACTTTTCAGTCTAACTGCTGGGAGGAAAGAAGCTAGCACATGAACGTCAGTGGTATTTATTTTTATGCACAGAGTGCCAAATGCTAACTTTTTTAAGGCCTTGAGTTTGCTGACATCTAGAGGACATGAAAACCAGTGATCAAATAATTTTCTATTTGTTTCTCATTCTTCTGTTCAGAGGATGAGAGTACGTAGGCTGAGAGGAGAAACAGGAGATAGCAGGGCAGTGTTAGAGGGGTTAAGTAAATCCTGAAATTAATGCTATTTCAATATATGCTGTCTGGTGTAGGATAATGTAGGACTGAAGAGGAATAACTGATATCTTGAAAACATTTACTAAACAGCAATGAAAGCATCAATATAAAATGAAAGTTTATCAATGTTTCGTACAGAATAGCTTGCTCCCCTTTTATAAAGAATGGCCAGAACTTAATTAAAAATAAAAGAAGAATTACAAGTAGAAATAGAAGACATAGCTTCCTCTGTATTGCTTCTTTCCAAAGCAGATTTGTTCTCTGCATAACGTCAATGACGTTACACCAGAACAATGTTGGGTCCAAGTGCTATACTGAGAGATGAGCAAGAACACAACTCAGTTACAGGAAAAATATTTTCTGTGATCCTCAGGCTCAGATATTCGGGTAATAAGAGTGACAATACTGTGGCAGAGACTGTCTGGGAGAAATTGATAAATAACTTATTAGAGAGTCTTGTATGAAGTCTCATGCTATTGGGATTATGCCATGCAGTCTGAATTTATCCTGGGTTTTGCTGTGGAGTAGTTGGAACATGAAGGCAATCCAGTAACTTTAGACAGTAAAGTACAAAGGGAAAGGGAGGAGGGAAAAGAAGGATAGTAAACATGAAGGGCACTCTTGAAACATTGCTCCAGTTGTAGTACTTTCTTTTTGCTCAACCTAAAGAATACATTGATCTTTGGAAGCACTTATAAAATTTCTGGCCACACACACACCTATTTCAACTGTTTAAGAATCCACCAAGGGAGATATTAAGCTTGTTCTAGCTGTACTTAAATTCACAGCTGCACATACACACAACATAACTATTTACTAATCTGCTCCATGTCATAAAATACCTTCTTAGTCATGGCATTTGGCAGCATGACAGATTTGAATCAGCTACTGTAGTCAGTTGGACTCTGGGCTGGAATCAAAAGTAAACACCTCAGGTGGGAGTTAAATTCATTTTCATGGCACATGTTTTCGGCAGAATCCTTTTATAGCAAGGAAGACAGTAACACAGTTTAAATTTCTATTGAGAAAATTAAATGAAGCTTTCAGATACAGAATTTCTGGCAGCAGTTTATACTGTAAAACCTAGAGGAATTGCTGTTTAACTACTTGTTTTAAAATCAAGGAGCCAGAGTTCAAATTCTCCAGATATGCTGTGCTGGCCAGTTATCCAACAACATTTTCTTAGTCCACTTTATTTGAATTGTATGTTATTACCGTAGGAACACAGAAATTTCCTAGCTTAGTATATGATTCCAACTAGGTTCATAGTCTGTCTTTGACCATAGGCAGAACTGCATACTTTGGAAGAAAACCAATCAAACCTTATAACCAACAATTATAATATAATCTGAATTTTCCCCCAATATATTTTTTCTAACCACATTGTTTTAAATCATCTTTAATACGACAGTGATACTTTCATTGTCCATATAAAAGTCCCACTCTTGACCTACCATGCTTTCAGGTTAGTTACACAGGGAAGTCATACTTGCGACTGGATCGTTGTGTACAGATACTGAAGATAGTGAGCATGGGTATTAGCAGCAGTTTATCTACAACACAGAGCCTAGAGCAGGCAGAAAAGCTGACCTTAGATAACAAATACATTAGCTCACATGCAGTCATGCGGGGGTGCAGTGAAGAAGTATCCTCTCTCTAGGAGGCCTTCTGGCTATGGGTTCCACAGATTCACAAGGCACTGTATGAAAAGGTCCTCTCTAAACATGCTGCCTGCTTACAGCATTTACTTTTATTCTGCCAAGGGGCAGAAGAGGCCACTTTCTTCATTAATCCAGTTCTGTGCCATTACAGATGTGTCCATAGAAGAGGTAGTCCACACTCTCCCTCAACACAGGCCACTAAAATTCCAACACCTCCAAACAGGCTTAGGCCTACAGCAGAAAGACTGAAAGCCACGGTTATTATGCGCCTCAGGAAAAGAGCAGGAGTAATTTAGAACATTACTCTGTCCAAATTCTCTGCAACAGCAGGGAACTTGTTAGGCAAAATGCTCCATTTTAGCTAACAGATGCACACTTTCGAGAGTACTGTTTTGTTTTATGGTATCTACTCTAAAGTAACTTCTATCCATAAAGCACCAAGAGAGATGTCAATCACAACTACTCTCTCCTGATTCATAAGATAGCCTCACAATATAGTTAATTTCACCTTGAAAGTTTTCTAGCTAAGCAGCAGATTTCTCAAGCTCGCTCCTCTAAGCACATGTCATCATGTAGTATCAAAAGTTAGCATTATACTACCCAGATATCAAATCCTCTATTTGCACTATGTGTATGTAACTCAATCAGACTCCAGAACCAGTATTTGTTTTTTAAACTTAAAACCCCTGCAAAAATGATTACAATTGTTTGCACACATTCTTTTTCTCCCCAAAAGACAATTTGGGAAGAACTCCATTTCCATTAGTAAGTTGTATCAACAGAGATTCCTACCTAGTATCCCTGCAGCTTCCAAGTGCCGCTCAGGAAGTACCTGTGCTGTAAAAGCAAACACTGCTGGGGATGTCAGCACCACAGAAAGGCCATGTGGCTGGAGAAGAGAAAAGCATAAAAACGCATCAACAGAATATCTACTTACTGCTTAACCAATGTGCTTTAATGCTTATTAATGTGACATAATGGAGAATTGAAGTGTATAGTATGAAAACAAAGATAAACCAAGTTTTACCACTAAAGAGTGATCCACATTATAATCCTTTGGTTTATAAGTTTTCACCAAACCAGAAATAGGGTAAGACATTCCATGGCTGGAACAGAGAGTAGAGAGAAAGTGGTTAGGGCAACTCTCCTGATGTTCAGAAGACTTGTGTTCAATCCCTTGTACCGCCAGTCTTCTGTATGCATGTCTCTCATGCACAGATACTCAAAAGGCATTTAGATACAGATATGGTAACAGATATCCCTCACCCTCTGCACCTTAGGACCTACCTGTAAAAACAGCAAGAACAAGCATCTCCTTGCTTTGTGAGTGTGAAGTTATACTAGTCCAAAAAGACTGAAACATGCTCAGATACTGAAGTAATGCAAATAGGCCATGAATAGCATCATCTGCATCCCTGCCTGATCACACTGAGTAAAATAAACATCAGTCTGAAAGTACAATTAGAGTGGATTTGCTCAAACAAAAGGAACGAAAGGAAGGTCTCTGAAGAGATTTACTGCTAATAATTTTTTCACATAATTCAGGCTTAGGCGCTGCTTCTCTGAGATTTTCACACATATGAAACTTGACTGCTTTAAAATATTAATTACAGCTCATTTTAGCTTGCTAAATGTCTACCCCACAGACAAACTTACTGTCAACTACTTCAGTTCAGGAATGGCACAAGATTAGCTCTGCACTGTGTGACTGTAGAACAGCTAACAGAATGTAACATTTTAACAGCCGGTGATTTTTTTTTCTAATTATGTTTTTTACAATCAAGGAAGGTAAAGTAGGCCGTGTTTTGGAATTTTTACAGGATTGGTTTTGAGTCATACCAAGCCAGAATGTAGAATCCTCACACTGTTAGTGCCAAGCAACTACTAATTTATCATAGCATAAGGTCTCTCTGTGATAATGGACATCACAGGCCAGGCTACAATGTCACATATTCAGGGAATAACGGCAGCAGTGTCTTTGGTAATCTTAAACAAACACTAGAGAGAAGGTGATGTGGGAAGGGGTTAACACTTTTCTGTACTCACCAGAGATGAACACCAGCATTGCCAAAGCCAATACCAGCAAAAGCACTTGCTAGGTGCATGCTAGCTCTTGCTTCACGGTCTTCAGGGTTTCTGATGGCTCTGTGCACCATGGAGACAATGCTACTAGTAAACTCACATATGGATTGGTAATTCAGGATGGGGAGAAAAGGTTTGTTTATGGACAGATATACAAAAACCTCCAGGATAAATTGAGAAAAAAATGCCAGAAATGAGATCGTCACTTCCATGACACTTCAAAGGGATCCTGCTTCTACCAAACTGGTTCACTGAAGGGTGAATTTCCTCTAACTTTTCAAAAAATTGAATAAACAGCATGAAATTAGCCATATTCACCTCTGGTTTAAACAATTCTACTATGGAACTCTGGTAAGCACATGTATAGATTCAAGCTCTGAGCTTTTTTCATCATCTCATTAGATGCTGGTCTGAATTGCACCATCTGCGAATGAAGAAGACAGGGTTCCCTGCCTGCCTACACACCAGCATGCTTGTATTATTTGACAACATGGAGAAAAAGTCTAATGAGCAGATTTCAGCCCATAGGAACAATAAAAACCTACTTTGACTAGATAAGTACTGTATAAACTTTATAAAAAAACTCATGTTGATCTTTAATAGAACTGCACATGATATACAAAAGCGGCCTCTAGGCTAAAACTTTACTGGTAAGGATCAAATCCAGCTCCCAGTTAAGTCAAAATTTAATCTAAATAGAAGGTCTTCTAAGTTATGAACTAATTTCCAATAAGCATGTAATTTTACATATTCATAAGTGAATGTGGTCATCTTTTCGATGGACTTATCTACTATTTGTGTAAGTATCTTCATTTACACTGAAAGTCAGCGAAATGACACCAGCACTATTTAGTTCAGTTTATCATATATTCCCTTTATACTGTCATAGAAAGAGGATTCTTGAAAAGTATAAGAGTGCTGCTCCCATCTTAACTGAGCAGCTCAAAATGCTTTAACTGAGGGCTTCTGAAACAGATCCTCAGAAGCATTAAAAAGCTACCTCAGCAACTTAACACTGTAACCCTAATCCTACTTCCAATTTTATTTGACATAATTTTTTGGCTTTATTCAAGGGAAATCCAGGGCAGGAAGTGAAGTTTTAATATAATAATTTGCTTTTTTCAGCCTAAAATTCAAGTTCTTCTAAGCATCCCTTTCTGAGCACTGAAAACTGAACATACTGAGAGGAGGAATGGCTGTTAGACGCATTACCTTTTCAAATATTTAGCTACAATGCGCAGAGCATGGAGAGCCCAGACATCACTGATGGGGTTGCTGCCTTGGTAAGCTGGTCGGCTGATTGGATTTGAAGGGCAGGGACTGCGCATCTTGTAAGGAAGAGCAGTGTATGATTCTAGAGCATGACTAAAAGAAAGATTAAAAATGAATTAAGTGAAAGAACTGCACTTTACTGCCCTGCTGCCCTTTGAATCCAGGTTCCTCTTACTTACTTTTGGTGCTTAACAGATGCCAAAATTAGAAACACAATCTCATAGACGACTGGGAGAAAGCTGGATGGACACCTCCAGAATGCCTAGCTCTCCAACAAACCCACAATCCAAACACTGTCATAATCTATCAACTCAGGCCACTCCAAAAGTTAGGTCGGATGAACTGGCATCTTGGTTTGTAACGCTTTTCACTCAAGAGTGCTGTGAATTTGCAATGGGTGCATTTCCTTTCTGTAAGACGGAAGCTTTAAAAGGCTCTAGCACTATAAGCATAGTAAGCTACTTTTCTTTTAAAAGTATTGACCTTTAAAAATTTGGCATGTGATACTTAAGCTAAGTGAAACTTAGCTTAAAGTGGAAGTCTTGTCTGCCAGAGGCTTGAAACTCTGACTATCATAAAGCACAGCATTGCCTACATTGCTACATTTATATGTACAAAAGTACAGACAAGATATTTTAATTTATAAACAAATGCCTAAATTCCATTACAGGTATTGTAATTTAGGATAATTCACTAAGCTTGAGAAATCACAAAGTTTCATTACATACATATTACTTTAATATATACAACATACAAAAGCAAAGCAAGCTCTGACTCTCAGAATAGAAACTTCCATGCATTTTGTGCAGTTAGAATCTGAAGTTTAAAGCAGAAGAAAATTTTATGACAAGCAAAAAGCACATTATGAGAGAGGTTCTGAAAGTTCTTGTAATTGGGTTAAAACTTGCCAGCATTCCACAAGCCCTCACAAAGTTTTGTTGACACATTATGGCTTTTATTAGAAAATCCTCCTTCTCTATTCCCTGCTATGTCTGTCAGCCATGCTAAATGTTGTCACAGTTTTGTTATTAATCCTCTACTTGATTGCTTAAGAAGTGACACCTAGACTGTCTTCCCCAACAGCCACCACTCTAGAAGCAAATGGTTTGTCCAGTGCACTGCATGAACATTAAAATCTCTGCAACTGAATGATTTGCTTCCTAAGGGACTGAGGGAGGCAGTGTAATTAAGTAAGAGGAAGGTATAACTGAGATCACCTTAAAAAGAACAGTAAAAGAGAAGAAAGGTCATCTTTTTCTTCCCCTAAAATATTTTTTTCTACAACTGTTATAGTAAAAATATAAAACTGTAATAAAACTGAATAGCTGCCTACACAGAAAACTCACCAAAGCACATCAAAGCCACTGTTGGCCACTATTCGCTCTGGCATGGACAGTGCGTGTAAAGGATCAATGATGCCTAGTATGGGCTTAATGGCTCTTGAAGCAATGCCTGCAATATGTAAGTGAGGAAAATAAGTTAAAGAATATTTACATTAAAATGGGACAAAAAAGCGTAATGTTCAATATTTAAAAATAACGAAGGGAAATGATTTGAAACTATGAAGATAAAAGCAGAGGAAAGGAAGAGAAGAAAGAGTAAGAAATATCTATGTCTCTAGGTCTAAGTCTCTATCTCTAAGTCTTACAGTAAAAGAGAGTTGTTTGATTTGGCACTGTTGCCTGGAGTGAATCATACCAGGCAATGTTCTCTCTCCATTTGTAACCCTCCCTGAGCAGCCTATACTTTCAAAACTTCTGTGCTAAATGGTATCTGCAACATTATTCTTTAATTTATATCTTCTGGGAACAATCAAAAAGCAAGACTGGTTTGATTCTAGAATTAACTGTTATTGGTAATTGCTGTCTTCAGCATCTGTAATAACTGTACCTTCATGTTGCGGTTAAGGGGGCACAGATACAGCTTTGAGAGAGAGATTGATACAGGAGAGAGAGAGAGAGAGAGAGAGAGAGAGGGAGAGGGAGAGAGAGAGAGAGAAAATGACTGACTGACTATATATAGAGTGGAAAACTGAGCTATAGTCAGAACTCCTTAGTACACCCAATTGTCCCAAATACTGTAGCCTGCACGGCTGCATGGCACATAAAACCCACGCAACATTAAGAAGTAAAACCTCAAAATAGCTATGAAGCTTAAGATGACATTTTAGCTTTAATCCTTATTTTCTAGGGATGAAAAGGTCAAAGGAAGACAGCGCCCCTTACTGCCCAGCATCTTAGGCCTGAGGTTTCAAAAGTCAGGAAAAGGAATATTTGGTTGCAATTACACAACAAAGAAACAGGAGTCTCAAAAACAGAAAGGAAAATATAGAAGAAATAGGGAACAGTTGGTTGATCCTGAAAGAAAGTAGAAATCTCCTTTCTAATTAACATTTTCTGCCATTTAAAGACTTGAAAGATTTTAGTTTCGTGTTTTGCCTTCAAACTATAATACACTGTATTATACAAGCATTTCATTATGTTAATATGCTTTAAGTTTAACTCAAGGGGGAAACCTTTAAACTCTTCAAATTTGTCTGTGGTGGTTGAATAGAATGAAATGACACTTGAAATGACATGCAGTATCCCTTTCTTTCAAGGCAGGGAAATATTGAAGACATTAGAAAAAATTTGTCTTAAATAGCAGCCAAAAAATCTCACCAGTTTTTACTTTTAGTTTTTTGAAGTCAAAAATGGCAACACCAGTAGTTTCACTTCCAGTTCCAGCAGTCGTAGGAACTTAAAAAGAAGAATGGAGATAATAAGAAATAATAAGTAATAAATAATAATGCAAAATAAATAAATAAAAATACAATAATAATGCAATTAAAAAATAAAGGATCTAGGAAATCTCAGAGGTATCCCTGAAGAACCAATTACTAGATCTGAAGCCAAAAGGTCAAAGAGAAACAGCCAACATTATTCTCTTTTCCCAGCGAAAGGAGTCAAACTCAGTTAAACAAACCGCTGACAAACCGGTGATCTTACTTCCACTGAAGTATATAGCAAAATTGTTGCTGAATACAACTGGAGAAGAAATAACTCAAATGAAGGTGAAAAGTTCAGGGTAAACTGATTTCAGCAGAAATATCACCTACAGAGAGCATGGAAGGACCCCCTTTCTCCCACCCCTCCCTCTTTACCTGCAATGAGTGGCTTAAGGGGCGCAGTGACAGGCTTCCCTTTCCCAATAGGAGCATTGACGTAGTCCAAGAAGTCTGACATAGGGCTGGACGCATACAAGTTGGCAGCTTTACAGGTGTCTATTACAGACCCACCTCCAACAGCAACGTAGGCATCAAACTCTCCCTTTTTAGCAAATGCAATAGCATCCAGGAAACTTGGAAAACAAGAAAGGCTTTCCAATTAGTCAGGAGAAAAGCAGTACATGGGAAAAAACATAAGTATTAAGACCAGTGTACAGATCACAAACACACGGATGTTCAAAGAGACATTCAGCGTGCTTTAAGAGCCCAGGCACTATTTTTGAGAAATGCAGTCAGAAGTAGTACCTTTGATCTGTTGGCTCCACTCGGACTTTATCATACATTTGAAAGTTTATACCATATTTTGCCAAGGAATTCAATACTGCTTTTACAGGAGGGAGTTGGGAAAGGTTTCTGTCTGTCATCAAACAAACTCTTCTAGCACCAAGATTCTGCAGGTCCTATAATAGCAGTGAAATTAAAAAATAAACAACTGGTATAAAACCATAACTTAAACTATTTAAATACTAATCCAATTCAACCAAATAATTTGATTAAAAACACTAAAAATAATTGGTTATTGTAAGATTTTTGAAACAGTATAAGTTAAAAGAGTTCACATACATATAAGGACACAGAAAACAGCWGAATTTATAAAGTTGTCAAACTTTTATAGTTGAAGTCATATGAATATACTAGAAGAAAGCTAATAATATGGATGTCCAGCAAGTGAAATGGAACCACAGTGAAAGGCAAAATATGTTTTCAAAATTTTTTTTTTCCGTAAGTCCTGTGATATAAAAAGTCTTATCCACAGGTTAGATCTCCTCTAGCTGCCTATCAAAGGTTTGCATTGAAATCTGGAACATTTAATGTTGAATATTAATATAATCCAGTGTTGAAAAATGAAAGATAATTAGAATAAGGTGACCAAAAAGAAGGCAAATAATACATCTTAACATTTGCTAAATTAATTGTCACAATTAATAGTTCAACAAAACATGTAACTCTGAATGATCCTGATGTATAAAGATAGAAGTTCTGTCCAACTTTTCTTTTACTATCTGACCAATAATTTGCTCTACAAATTTCAGATAAAAAAAGAGAACTGTTAATGCTATAAATGCCGAGAGGAAAAAAAAAAAACAAAACAAAAGCCCATGATAAAGGCAAACTAGAACAATGTTACTCAGGTGAATCATCCCACACTGCTCAAGGCAGTAGAAACAAAAATTCTGCAATTCCATTGTGCAAGCTCAGAGCTCAACTCAATACCCATCTAGTTTAATGGCAAGTCTCTGATTCACTTTAATGAGCACTGGAAGAGATGAAAGCGATCTTGAGGAAATTCTGGTGAGTCAAAACTCAACTCGATCAGGACTCAAAACTTTTTGAATTAAATTTTCTGTCAGAGAAAAATATTCCTGAATAATACTGGCAAATCATCAAAGATCTAATCTTCCATTAAGCTGCATTTCATGCAGTCACTTACACTACATCAATATTGATGTAGAATGCTACTATTCTTATCTAACTATTTTCCAACCTTTTTACATTGGTATATATGACAACAAATATTGCAAAGCAGTAGAGATTCAGACACACTATATATAAGCTTTCCTTATAAAATGGATTGGTAGTACCAGTAGTCCTCTAGAAAATAACTTTTCACCAGTGACACATTTCCACTGTTGAAGCTCACCATGCCAATTTCTTTAGTAACTCCTTCTCCATATCGGATGTTTGAAATGGCCATCTACAAAATAAAGAATATATTTTTCTGGAAAAATGGAGAAATTGCATCATGTCCCATGTATCCAAGATGAAATACAAACAAACATTACTAAATATATTGAATAACTATATTGAACAAATTTATTAATGTAAATATTTCTTAAATGTCATATCTGGAATTATATATATACTGCTACATTTAAATAAAATATATTTTATTATTAAATCTACCTCAAATGCATAGTCTGTATTTCCCAGGGCAGCTTGTTCAGGAACTGGAATGGAAATTAAACAATACAGTTAGGGAACAAAAAGTGGCTTAAATTTGTATTTCAGTACCAAGGTTAATTGATTCCTTTGCTTTTAAAACCACTAATACATTTGCACAGGTTGTCTTGGCTTGTCTGGATAATACTTATCAATTTTGTCCCTTGCTATTTGCTAGTTCAAATGATCTGAGTACTTAGTTTGATTAATATAATTCAGTGATAGAAAGGTGTTTTTTCTGTTCTGCAAGAACTAATTCTTTACTACGCAAGTTGAACAAGTTACCAGGATGTCTGCATGATAATTTGTTCATAGTCTGGAAAGATCAGAACAGTACATAATAAATACGTAGAACATTTATAGAATTCTAGATTTAGACGTATTACAAATGAATGTAAGAGCTACATGATATCCTTCAGAACAATCTTCATATAAGTTCATGAGACATCCTCTATATGCACACCTGGATAGAAAACATCTTTTGTGCATGCGAGAATAATTCAGAGCCACATATTTGCTTGCTATGTCATTCTTGCATGAAGTTCCACAAAGCTCTGTACTTTTGCATATCCTCATGTTACCGCAAAGTGAAACAAACTGCATCAACTGAAGCAGCCCGTTCTTCTCCAAGAAAAGATCAGATGAGGCATTCTGCTCTTTCTGCCGAAGTCATGCCTTCTGTCTGCTATATTAATTGAAAAAATGTGATTTGGATCCGGACCCAATGAGTGAAGCCAGGATAAGGAGCCTACAGACACTCTGGGGTGCACTGAAGCACTGACCCACAACAGTAACAGATAGATGTATTAAAATCCTTTATATGCCTTCTATTCAAGCTCAGGCCAGCTGCTATCAGCTTTTTCATTGCCATCTCTTGCCAGGCTGTACATGTTTGACCTCTCCTGGAGTCCGAGTCTGCTGTACTCTCAAGCATTAATTTGACAGGCTAAGAACATGTCCAAGCCATTTACTTTCTTGCTTTCTGATGGTATAATGGGTGCCCTGCTGTTACATTCTTGAGCCAAACTTAACTTTCAGGAAGAATTTTACTGAGTTCAAGAATTGCTTTATTTCCTGGAACACTGTCACAAAACGCAATGAACAATTTTCTGCTAGGGTCACTGTTAAGTCAGTTACCACTTTTTAGAGATCTATGGAACTGTTATTATTTTGCTATATATACACTTTAGACTCAATTTCTGCTGTAGAACTTACAGAGGGGATCCTTAACACAGACTTCCCTTTACAAAGGGATTATTTTGAATTGACTGAGTATGTCATCAGGCAGATAGGCAGAAGAACTAGTTTCTGTTTTCAGTTCTGCTATTGTCTGGCTGTCTTGGGTATAATAAATGTCTGAACATACATTAGCTTTTCCATATGTTAAATGGTGATGATCATTCTTTAAAGACCTTTGAAAAATGTCTTAAGTAAAGCATATGAAACCAAGCCACTCAGAAGCACTTATTACTGAAATTATGGCCAAAATTATTACTTTTTATAGGAATTTTATCTACCATATCTTCTAGAAACCCTTACAGTGTTAAAAATGAAACATATGTGATGTACTAAAAGATTAAGAACATCTGGAGACTAACTTAGACTCCCTCTACAGCCAAGGGAGAAAGAAATTCCTCCAGAGGGCAACTCAGTCACTGTATGTATGCAATCCTCCTGCTCTTATTCCAGGATCGCAATCCAAGTAAGCCACACTCTCTTGACTGACTGCATAAAAAGCCTATGGAGATTACACTCCTCAAACTAAAGTAAGTCTTTGTGAATATCTGCTGTTCACTGGTATCATTTTCTGTTTCTTTTGTAATGTAAGAGATGCACATTTTTCCCCTCAGAAGCAGATCTAAAGTTAAGATGGTTCAGGTGATAACGTCAGTAGTAACAGCCACAGTAAATTTCTGACCAAGTTGCCTTACAACAGATGAAAGGAGAGAAGGAACAAATTAGGTACGACTTACATGAAGACACTGAATCTCTCCATATTATTACTGTATAGTTAGAAAATAACAGACTACTTACCTTATTCTTTAAAGTGTTCTCTTTTCTCCCTTTTATGTGCTCCTTCCACCCAGGTTATAAACCTGGGTACAAGGTCATGGTCTCATACATAATTATTTCAGAGACACAAATAAGTCTTACCTTGGGAATAAGCGTGGCCATGGCTTGGGCACCGACATCTAATTAAAAGGGAAATAAATCATGGTTAAAACAAAAAACTGACAAGAAAAATTAATGTGTGTGTAAAAGAAAGTCTCCCGTATGTACTCACTGATCATGTTTTACCTCAAAATTTTTGACAACGGCGACTGCCATCTAGTGTTAGATAATGTAGATGTAGATTGCCTATATTGAAGGCCTAAGAACTGTTTTAAGAGTAGATCAGCAGCTGGCGTACAGCTTATACAGTAAGCCTGAACACCACGGAGGTGAGTGGCTGTACGGATTTATACAGTATACAGATCACAGATCACACAGACTGAACAGGTGTCCAGGAAAATGGAAAAGGATTTCAGTAAAATGGATGTGATAAGCCCCTGCCTTCCGTGGTGCTGCTGAACGTGAATCGGTGTGCGTGTGAAGTGCTCACGCAGCGTAGGCAGCAGGTGAAGGGGAGCAAGGCATGCAGATGGTGAGAGAGGTTAGTGTGATATGTGCTAATTTGTTACATCAAATTGAGAAACAGCCTTGAAACAGCCTGGACTGTGATGTGTGCTAATTGGTTACATCAAAGTAAGAAACAGCCTTGGAAACATCTGTGGGAACATCCTACATCCTGTGGTGGGGGCATGTACCCTGCCTGAGATAAGGGAGTTGAGATAGCAAAGCGGCAATGTTAGTTTAGATAGCCTAATATGGTGATGGCGTTGTCACACAACTGTGAAATATAGCACGACT
>NW_020450701.1:159134-162157 GCF_003343035.1 Apteryx rowi | reverse complement strand
GCGGGCCTTAACCACCGCTTTAAACGTCCTCCCAGAAGATAAGCGTAGGCCTGATGGGGAAACCACCGCAGAAGTTAAAACTGATTTCAGCAAGCACCGCGTCGCTGATCGAAAACAAGCACTTGAGAAACACGGGTCGCTGGCCTACAGTGAAGAGAAGTACGTGCTCAGAAGTTACGTACTCATAAAGTACTGCTAGAGAAAACACATGGTTGAAATGAGAACTGGGCTAATTCAGGCTCCCGAAATGAATACTCCTACAAAGTTCAGTCTGATATGTACTGCAAAATCCAACTGATACCTGTTTGAAGAAGAGCAACAGCAGACCAGACGCACTATAAAATTACCTGGAATATCCTGAGCAAATAGAAGAGCATATTAAAACTAGCTGTTTAGCACATCACTTCTTGCTCCAAAGCCAGACAAAGCTCAGCTCTCAGCCCTGATGAGGTGAAGTTGATGATTACACAGTCTGTAACAACGGTTTAAAAAGCTTCACCTCTTCAAGTTTTGAAATCTGAAATTACTTATAAATTTCAGAAACTGGGAGCACCCGTGAAGCAGTTTACATCTGTCTTTACCAATTATATAATCCCTACTGAAAATCCACAAACTATGAGCATTTCTGTAGACAAGTCTTTGGCTTTAGAAAGTTCACCAGTAAAATCTGGGTCAGCAGTATAAAATGTTTCCCAGTAAAAGAAAAGCAATACTTTCTAGTTGAGCAGGTAACAAGATGTGTCCTATGGAAACACCAGGAATACTGGAGGTCTAGAACCTATTTCGAAACAACTGTTTCCACATTTCCAAGTACTTCCCTCTGTTGCCTTGCCACCTCTGCCAAACAGCTGGTTTCAATAGAATTACGTCCACATGGACATTGCTGCCAGTGGTCAGACAGAAGTAGACAACAGTGGTAAAAACTACTTGACACAGCAGCAAGAAATATTTAAAAGACTAAGAATACATACTTTATGTAAAGCTGACAGAAATTTAGCATTATACTCAGTCCATTAATGCCACTCAAATTCCTTCAGCACGAATGCTTACTCCTGCCCTGACCACTAGTCTACACAGATGGAGCTTTAGCTTTTTGAGTGCACTCAAGTTGCCATCTTAGCAAGCTTTTACAATGAGATAAAAGATTAATTGCTTTAGAGTTATTTAGCTCTTCCAGGAACACATTTGCAACAGAGTATTATGATGCTGTTACCACTTACAAGTTTACTACCTGAAAGTTTGAGAACTTATTTTACTATCCTCATAGTGGGAACTGGCTTCAGAGAAGGCAGCCATCCTCCTTCTTGTAGCCGAGTCACATAATAGGACAGCAGATTTTATTTTTCATTTCAAGGGTACAGGAAACACTACAAAGTTCAAAACAGTTACAAACAAGTCTTAGATCATATCCAATATCTGCTTTCAAATACTTTGGTAAAGAAAAAAACACTATGAAGCTATTTTTATAAAAAAATGATGAACTACAATCAGTAGGTAGTACAGGTAGAAATTTGGGAAGTTTTTTCTCTATTGTTCGATATTCTGTTGAATTCAATGGTAGGTCAACAGCTTTGTCTTTTTTTTTTTTTTTTTTAATTAACAGAGCTTTATAAAAGCTTTGCAGTCTCTCAGGCCCTGCAATAAATCTTACAGTAATAGTTTTCATGCTCCTCCTCTTGCAACTGAGCCTGAATACCACCGAACTGAGTGGCTGAAGGTGACTTGCAGAGCAGGAGCCACAATCAGGCCACTTACCCACAGTCCAGAGCAAAAGGCAGTAGCCTCATCTTTTAAAGGTGTTTGTCTCTGATCACACTGGCACTTAATATACAAGTTACCACCCTTGAGTTGAGTTCCACGCACCAATCTTAGGCAAGAATGAAGCAACTTGACTGCACACAGACTGAGGCCTGTCTCGAAATGCTGCAGCCACAGCCAGCTGTGGAGCTACCTGGCTGCCCCCATGAAAGCCCCTAACCTGGGGGGCACCAGGGAGCTTGACTCTTGTGATACACCACCAATTCCTCTTAGAACAGGAACACTGCCCTCCTTGACTGCCATTGAAGAGCCAAATGCAGGAGATTTTAGAAAGACCAGAGCATATTTATTGATAAATAGCTGTGGGAGCTGAGCACCGGGCAGGACGCTGGCAGTGGCAGTCCCTTCCTGCCCCTCGGTGGTCAGCCCCAGCCCCGAGCCATGCTCAGTCCCGTGGGGCTTGCAGGCTGCTCTGTCCTGCCAGGTGCCGGTCCACCTCATGCCTTCTTCCTCTTGCCGCCACTCGCAGGCCGCTGCTGCCGCTTGCCACCGCTCTGCTTGCTGCTGCTCTTCTTGCCGCTGCGGCCAGGCCGCTGCTGCTGCCGGCGGCCGCGCTTCCCCCGTTGCGCCCGCTTCTTGCCCTTGGCGGCGGCCGCCTCGGCGTCCTCCTCGCGGAGCTGCTTGTTGACGGCGCGGGTGATGTCGAGCGGCGGCTTCTTGCTGCTCATGCCGCGCAGCAGCTCCAGCTGCCGGCTCCGCTCGGCCGCCAGGTCGCCCAGCAGCGGCGCGAAGCGGCGCTTCCTGCCGCCGCCGCAGGGGGGCGGCTCCGCCGGCTCCTTGGGCAGCCGCGGCTGGAAGCGGCCGAGCGAGGCGGTGGAAAGGCGGGCGACGCGGGCGGCGCGACCCAGCTCGGCGCGGCTCTGGTGGCCCGTGGGGTGGAGCGGCGCGGCGGGGGCCGCGGCGGCCCCGGGGGCGCGGTGGGCGCGCGCCAGGTTGCGCAGGCGGTTGAGCTCGTTGCGCGCCACGCGCTCGCGCTTCTCCCGCCGCCGCTTGGCGAACTGGTCCTCGTCGGGATCGGCGCCCGCCGGCACCTCCGCCACCCAGGCGCGGGCCGGGTCGCCGCCCGCCCGCCGGTAGCCCCAGCGCCGCCGCCACTCCTTGGCCTGCTCGTCCCACACCAGCGAGGTGCGCTTCCGCCGGCGGATGCCCTTCAGCCGCGCGAACTGCTCCCAGCGCGTCGGCGGCCGCGGCCGCGGCGGCGGCTT
>NW_020450701.1:88344-158772 GCF_003343035.1 Apteryx rowi | reverse complement strand
GCGCCGCGCCGCCACGTGCGGGGAGCTCCCGCCGCCCGGTCCCGGAAGCGGCCGAGCTCCGTTCCGGGTCAGCGCGCCGGAAACACGCCGGAGGGCCCGGAAGGGAGCGCGGAACAACAGCTCCCAGGGCGCACCTCTCCCGCGCTGCCTCGGCTGGGGGGGCCGGCCGGGCGCATTGCCTCCTGGGAGCTGTAGTGCGCGCTGGCCCGGCGCGCAGCCCGCGGCGGCGCGCGGCATTCTGGGAGGGGCTGCAGCCAGCGCGGCATTCTGGGAGCCGTAGGCTCCGCGGCGGCCCTGGGGCTGAGTGAGGGCGGCCCGTTGGATCCTGTCAGAAAGTCTCTAGATCTTTTCCCACTTACTTAATTACCAACATGCATTAATTCCATACAGCTCACACCGGTAATAGTGGCTTGTGGTCCGGCCCCTCCGAGTAATGCCAAAAACCTCCCCAGTGAATCTTCCAGGAGCGGATTGTGCTTGTGGGACTGGGGGTAGACGTGCCCCAAGCTGATTCTCCCGAGGCGCAAATGGGGCCGAGGCAGAAAAAGCATGAAAAGAGCTCGTGCGTAAAGGAGGGCGAGGACTGAAAGCGCAGTCACGCTCTGCGGCAGAGAGACGAGGCTAAAGCAGAGCACGCAGAGCTCCCAGAAAGTAAATTGGGCCTCAGCGTCTTCCACCGTCACATGAGGGGTAGCGCAATAGCACTGAAACATCTGGCAGCTTTAAGGCTGAGAAATGGGGAAACACCTTCTCTATTTTTATTGTAGTGTAACATTTAGGTGTGAAAGTCACTGCTAAAGCTTAGGCCAGGCACAGAGTGGCCCAAGGCTGGGTTGGTCCCAACGCCAGCACCGAGGCCGCTTCCCCGCGCGGGGACAGAGCCGAGAGCCATAACACCTGGCAGGCAGGTCGTCAGGCATAACGATAAGTGAGGTGATCGGATGATACCACATGCACCAAAGAGTCAGCTGGGTCAAAGATACTGCCATGCTATTTTTAAACAAATGCACTATGGCAGAATCCTTTTTTAGCAATACAGTGATTTGGCTTGTATGGCCGTGACATTTTGAGCTGATCTTTGGTGCCCTAAAAACAAGCTCATGACAGGATTTAGCTGCAGCCAACGAAAGTTACGGGAATTATTATACTGGATACAATTTGCCACTAAGTTAAACATGTCTCCTCCCTTAACTTGTGTTTGGAGTGATGGAAATGAGTCCGAGTATGATGTCACAGATGTATTTTTAGAATGAAAATAAAATGACTGTCTTGTAAACTGCAGATAAATATCTGATTCTCAGATTTTAATGCCTAGCATAGCACATTTTATACCTTATAATTATAATTATGATAGAATCTTTTTTTTTTTTTCAACCCAACAGGTCTGAGTGTGATTTGTGTACTACAGAGCAGCAAGTTCCCTATGCATTTAAAACCTGATTAGATGCCATAGACAGTTTTTCCATTTACCACAAGATGGCGTTGCATTGGATACTACTTTGTTCGCTTTTCTGGACAGCTCATACTTTTACCTGGAATTATAGATTAAATTAAAGACAGTTCTTACTTTTTAAGAGATGTACATGCACTATTTTTGACACAAATAAGTTCAGGCATATATTTATACTTTTGTACCGTATAAGCAAGGTGCACTGTTTGGGCAGTCAGTTGACACCTTGATCTCTGTACTGTCCTGTCTTATCTTTAGGTAGCTAGCTTTTTTGGTTTATATTTGTACAAAGCCCAGCAGTCTTCAGGTAAATGACTGAGACTGAAGGGACATAATTAATAAAATATATTACACAAAATTGGCTTGATAGTTTATGATTACTTTGTATCAACAGAATAACAGAAGGAATGCATGCCAGGAATTGGTATTCATATTTTACATGATAGCATGAAGTTTCTAAGGAAAAAATTAAAATGAAAAATTAAGATGACTCTCAGAAGGTAAAAACTTACCTTCTGGAAATTTGCTTGGAACTGAATTCCAGCCTTAAGTAATCCAAAAATTGTAATTTACAGTACCTGTGATCCCAATGCAGTAAATAGGGCTGATTGCTACATTCTATCAGTGTCTCTTTGCAATAACAGGATAATAGAGGCACCCTTGTATCTTTTTGATATTGCTTTCTTATTACTGGCAGCAAACTCTATACCTGCGCTCAGATGGAGTTCAAAGCTGAATTTTTTTGATGGCATTCCTCCTTCCCTTGCTAATTTTTGTTGTGTTTCTCTGCTAGAGCCAAATAATTGATCCTATGTGTTTAGTCTCTAAGCCATGCAACTGAACAGTAACAATTAAAATCTACAGAGAAAATCTCTAAATACTTTCACATTCTTTTTTCCCTATTTAAAAAAATCACACTTCCAGCAAATTAGGCAGGTCTTTGAAACTTGTCACAAATAGAAGTTACAATGCATTCTTAAAGCTATTTAAAAAAAAACTTGTATAAAGAAATCATCTAAACTTCTATTTAGAGAATGATTCTGAAAAAACTTCTTACATCTTTTCAATGATTCACACTTCCAAGAAACATGAGTGAAACCCTGACCAAGCTGTAGTCTTTGAGGGTTTTGCTGTAGTCCTTGACAGAGTCTGATTTTACTTATTGCATGAAGAAATTTCATAGTCTTTGTGTAGATCTTCTCCCTTTGTATATGAAAAAGAAGTATCTGCTCATTTCACTGGCAAAGCCAAACTTTTTATTCTGTAAGCACTGAAGAACAGACATGATATAGCTGAAGAACAAGCTGCTACTGCGCTTCAAATTTTCTCAGCACAATATTGCCTGCTATTGAAATCTGACTACAAAATTATTACTGCTGATGGGATATTATTTAGACAGGACATTTTGAGTTTGTGATTTTAGAATGTGCTTGGTAAGGTGGGTTGGGAGAATATTTGAGTGGTTTTGTGAACCAAACAGAATTTGTAAATGGAATCATGGATATTTTAGGAAATTATCCGATGGTGAGAAGCAGCTTCTGAGATGGTCACTTTAATAATCCAAGGCATGCTTTGAGTTTATAACTCTCAGTTTATAGCTAGGAATTGCAAGCGGGCACACAGCTTCCCTGAAATGAATAGTCATGTGTGTATGCTTTCTTAACAGGCTTTTGCAGCAAATTTTTTAAGGATGAATTTTTAGAAATGTTTATTCATTTTGGTCATCTCCACTTCTATTTTCTTGGTTTCAGAATCTCAAATATCACATTTCTCTAAGTGCCTGTAGCTGGATTTGTGACTGCTCAGCCATAGTACTTGAAGGCGGTTATCCCTGATTGTGGGCACTCACAACTCATAGATACTTCCACAGTTTCAGCTTTCAACCTCTTTCCTTGGGTTCTCTCGTTCTTCACTATGAATTATAGTAATTTGTAACTCGTGTGTGTATGCTTAATTCCTTAATGTTTCCTAACTCTCTGTGCTGTGAGCAGCTCAGGCAGAAATTGGATGCTATGGCAAAGTGTAGGTTTTCTTTGAGGTAAAAAGCTGTAATTGCTTTTATTGCAGTTAGCACCCTCAAGGATGATGCATGCTGCTAGGGATGTAATACAGAAGTATACATGTGGCTGCACAGCTTTCCTCATTTGAAGTTACAGTGATGATTCAAATCAATACATTTTTCTTAGTTGCTCAGTACATGATCCCCAAGTCTGATACGAAACCCCAAGATGGACATAGAAGGTACACAGATATGAAGAGTGCTCTCATCCTTTTTAACACAATTTGTTATGCTTTGCATAGCAGTTCTTTCCTAATCACTACGGCTTCAATTTTCAAGGGACACAATAGATTTAAGAACCCTGGAAATACCAATTAGAGTTAAATAGTTTCAGATTCCTTTGAAAATCCTCTTCTGTTCTCATATATAAAGCCTCATTTTTAAATATGGGTACAGTTTGACATCTGGATACCTAAATAATATTAGCTAGTCATATCTGAAAGTCTGGGATGTGATCCTTCAAAGTATGAGTGCTCCCAGTTTTCAATCAAAAACACTCTGCACATGTTAGATTCAAGAGCTGCTTTTAATATCAAAGGTTGTATAATGGTTTTTGAAAAGCTTGTACTCTGCGTGAAAAACCTAAGATGGCATAACATAATTTGCAGAAACACTTGTTGAAAAGATGAATAGAAAACATAATGCAGGTTATATTTAATGCACGAAATGAACTACAATGTCGGTGTGATATACCGTTTCTTATTTTTCTTTTTATATTGGAAAAAAAAAGAATTATCCTGCTTAACTTTTATTTTTGTAATTTCTGTTGGGCTGGGCTGCAACTTTAAGTCTGTATAAAACAGGAATTGTTCTAATATTCAGTATTCATCTCTTACCTTTCGTGATACCATTAACTTAGATTTCCTCTTCAAACTTTTGCCAATTACCTCTGGATGGCAGTAGATATAGTTACAAGATGATTCAACCAATTCTTAAGCCCGCTGTGAGGATCATTATGAAGAACACATCTTATCAGGAAAACCCAAAGTGCTGGTAATTTTGGAAAATGGTAGAAAGCGCCCTTAAAATACCCACACTGTCTCCAAGTCATTCCTTTCCAATGATTTTGTTCAGAACAGTTTGAAGTAAAATCTACATTGTAGGATTTCTTCTTATAAGGGAGAAGTTGTTTGCTCGCTGAAGCTAAATTAAGTAAAAAGTACTACAGCTTGTGGACCAAATTCTGCTTACCAGTACATTTTTATCCCAATGTGTTACAACATGCATCTATTTCCTGGGCATATAGGTGCTTTTGCAGTCCAAATAATAAAGCTTAGTAGTGAAAATAATTTGGCTAATGAAAAACACTTTCCTATTCATTATTGCATGTAATGTGAACAAACTGCTTGTCAGGAAAAACAAATAAAAAAGGCTTGTGCCACAATCTTTTATCAAGTACCAGGATTGACTTCAGCAGTATACCAAATCTATGCCTGGTAGTTATGGCTTTTATTATTTAAGAAAGAGTTGTGACTGCAGGTATTACAGACAGCAGGTAATTCCTTCCTATGGCTTCACTGAAGCAAGGCCTTAACCTAGAACTGCATTAAAGGACATGCTTATTTTTAAGCATGTGGATTGTTCTATTGATGTTAATGATGTTAACTGTGCTCATACACTTAAAAACTTTCCTTACTGGGTTATAAATGAGCAGGATTAGACAAGATTTACTGTAGTATTAGCAGAACCCTGAAGATGAAACTCAGGAGGCTGTAGCTACAGTTCCAAAACCTAGAACTAGGTAACTGGAAATACAATTACAAGTGGATACTGAGCAGGGTCTGATTTCTGGTTCGGAAGCCAGAGTGTAGGTAGCTGGCCAGATAGCATGCACATTCGGATGACTATGGACCTTGTGGAAAGTGATTGGTAGACCATAATTTATTTTGATCAGTTGACTGACTGTGACTGCGTGGTTTCATTGAACTCATTTTGGGTAAACAAAACATAAGCTAAGCTAACCTGAGGCCTTTCCAAGTGCATGATGCCTATTAGGGAATCAGGCTGAAAACAGATGGTGATATACTTTGCTTTTTTATGAGCTTTATGATGACCTGCTTTTTAGAGAAAGTTTTCTTGTAGCATGACCTTAATACTGAAAATGTCAGCAATGGTGTGGCTTGGTTTTGTTAGCAGTCTTTTTAGGAGAATGCAAAGAATGGAGTGAGACCTTTATCAGACAGTGATGGAAAGAATGGGAATGTAATAACATACTCTTTTTCCAGGGTCAGTACTTCTTATCACCTTTCTAGAGTAGACCTACGCCTTGGCATGAGATTGCTTATATGAGTTTTAAGAAAAGCCATTGAACAGGTTTCCTTCTTTTACAAAGATATCTGTCATGCAGAGATTTGCTCTAGATTAAGTCTACGCTTGCAACCAGAGGAAGAAAAATGGTTGCTCTGTTCTTGGGTTGGGTTGATGGCTGGAAATTTCACCAATGTTGGAAATGAGAAGAAGCATGCATAAGTATTCATCTATGACACTAAAGATGTGCTATAGTCACTGCTGATTTTTGCTGACAGAAGGACACAAGGGAAATCAAATGGAACTAAGGGTTCAATACCATGAATTTGAGATTAGGATAAATTCCTGTATGTTTGCCGACAATGACTGCATCAGCTCCTATATTCTAATGCTTTTGTGAGTCAGAAGCAATCCATTTTTCAGCAATGTCCTCTAGTTAACAAAAAGGCTTCTTGGGCCATATTTCCAATAGAAAGTCTCAGCCTTTTATGTGCATATACAAATACCACATGCATGTTATTAAGCTTCTCTTTCATTCACATGTGCGAAAGAGATTTGAATGATGATTTTTACCAAAGAAAAAAGGATGAGACCTGATCTCAAGGCAAAACAATGCAATGCATTTAGGATCACATTTTTCAGTGATTTATACCAGCATTAGGGAACCTGCAACTTTGGGCTGAGTATAGATCTGAGTATCACTTCATACAGCCCAGAACCACTTGAATCTTATCCCCATCCTCACTGGATTGCATGGAGATGTATGCTAAGATGTTGCTTGCCGAAGATGTACTCAAAGTCTTGGCACTACTTGGCACTCAGCAAGGAAATGGCTCCCCATACCCAGTTTATATCCTTTTATCCTCCACATTTTCATTCATCACTGAGGCTGATCAGTCAGGATGGAATTTGTGCTCGGTGTGTTTTCAAACTGTTATGTTCTTAAAGCTACCTTTGACACCAGCGTGATGAAATACATGTTGAAGTTGGTGTGATCAGCAGTGAGGAATATACATGTAGGTCTTGCCAAGAGGCAGCAAAAGCATTTTCGTGTGTGTGCGACTGCACCTCCCACAAGCTACTTTGATAATGTACCCTGTAGGTGTCCAAATAGAGCTAGTAAGTGCTATGCTTCAAATGTGATATTTCAATTACATCGGTTGCAGTCACTTCCAGGTCTCACTAATACATTTTTAGTTGACAGTTATCAATGAAAGGGAAAAAAAAGTCTTGGTTTAATTCCTTTTACACACAGTACAACAGCACTTCATAGGTTCAATCCAAGATATTAGGCAGGTTTTCATCCACATGTAACCACAAGTGACTCATGTAAGACAAGAATCATCTATAAACTTGTACGTGCTTGTACCTGGGATGTGTGTTGTGGCTCAGAGTAAATTAGGACAATTTCTGTTAAAGAAATATTTTTCATTTTAAATGTCATACAACCTAAGGCTGTGACTATACGTCATTACCCAGTGACAACAGAGTTGGTTTAAAAAGTTCTTGCACTGAAAAAAGAAGTCCAAGAGATTAACAGTCAATTCACAGGTTTTAGACTGTGGCCACCAGGTGGGTGAAGCAGCATAGCTGAAGGAGGTAGCTTCTGGCGTGGAATGGGAGTGTGAATGAGTGTCTAGGCATTCAAGCTGGAACAGCAATCTCCCAAACTGGATTTGCCACTGTGGGAATTAGTCACAGCCTGGATCACAAATGGGGACGGTCCCTTGGAGGGGCAATTGTGGTTCATGCCTACAGCAGCCTCCCAAACCTCTTCTTGACAAATTCTCTCTTCTGCAGAGATGGCATAACTGTTCACGTAGCAACAGAGATTGCCCATAACTGCTTGTGGAGCAGCAGAGCTCTGCCAAAGCTTACTATTAAAGTGAACTGGCAGCAATTTGGGGTTACCTTAATGTTATATGCTGTAAACTAAAAAAGTTGCTACATGTGCTACTCATACATTCCTGCAAAGGGTTTGGGAATATGTCAGAGAGGTGGGGTGGGTAGCTGGGAGCAGGAATCACTTTGGCCCTCCCAAGGTAACCTCCCCGCTGGTGCTGGATCAGAACCCGAAAAGCCAGAGCAGGAAATTCCCTGTTCTGATCTGGAGTTGGGGCTCTTCGTTCCTCAGAGGGGATGAATGATTCTTTGAACTGTCCAGTGCTCCCCTCATGCCATCATATAACCAAATCAGCCATTCTACACAGTGCATCCTTAATCTTCTAGTTTTCTGCAGCATGTTTCTGTTCATTAGTTGCTGTGCTACAAACATAGTAGCAAAACGGAACAGAATCTCATTTTCCAAAATCCTTATATGGGCACAGCAGAAACTGGTCAGTTTGTAACTTCCCTCAGTTAGTGAGAAAATTTTCAGAGTCAAGTAGGGCAGTTCTGTATGTAGCAGCATTTAGAAGCAATAAATAGGATTCAATGAAAAAAAAAGGGGCAAAAGATAAGATTTGCATCTTTGGACAAGGATGCATGAATGACTTAATCTCCAACATTTGCTAATGTTTGATTTAAAACCTGCAGATATCTCATACAACTGTTGTACAATCTTTGCCACTGGGACTACCTGCTACTTCTGATCTTTATTGTGCTAGGTACTGTATGGGATTAGGAATGCTCACAGGGCTGTCTCCCAGTCTTGCTGCTCCTTTTTTTGAAATGTTTACAGGGTCAGGCATTCTCATTCTCTAGCTGTCCAAGTATCTTGAATTCTAACAAATGACATTTGATTTTTTTTCTTGAAGATGATTTTGCACCTTCCTCCTCTCTGGACTTCTAAACCTTTGCCTTGCTGCCTGCAGACCCATTCAGACTGCCTCAGATCCTCTGTGTAATCCGTCATTCCTGAGCCTTGTTTTCCTCTCATCCATTTTCCTCCGTCCATTTCAGTAGTTCCTCCTTCCTCACTACGTTAATGCAGACATCTCAGCTTCATCTCAAGGCCCTTTCGATTCTGCTGTTATATATCTGCTCCTGTATTTTAAGTTGTTCTTCACAGCCTCTGCCCTATGTTGATCATCTGCATTAGTACTTCTAATTCATTCTGTGGTGCACTGAACTAGAATTGCAGCGGTTTGTGGCGCAGCCGAACTCCAGTCTCTGAGCCTGACTCTGGACTGATTTGTCAGTGGATAGAGCAGCTACTTACTGTGCAGAGGTGTGACAAAACTAAAGTTATTCTTGTGTGTTTATAGAGCACTTCTGGATACATGGAAAAAGTACCATTACCAAATTGACTAAGCCAGACTTAGCTTTCTTCTAATGCACTGATATAAATGGTGTGATAAATTTGAATGGAGCGGTAAGTTTGAGAAGTAGTTGAGTAGTGAATTAAGCTTATGACTCAACCCTTACTGATGTTACCAGTCAATTAAAGGATCATGGAAAATCCCAGCTGTACGTTTAGTGTGGGCAGAGTTACATTTTGGAAAGCAGTTGCTTTTCACTCACTCAGTAAGGCCTTTCCTGGGCTTTGTGTCCTACATCAATGAAAATACAGACATTTACAATTGTAGAGAGTAGAGGAAAGACGAGGAAAGCTAAGTGGAAAAATACTTCATAAATGAGTTTTAGAGGATCAGTAGGGAAGAAGGAGAAGATCAGCATCTCTTTAAATGAATGGTTTGAATGATTGCAGCTTTTCCTTCACGCCAATTTACTCAAGCTGTGCAAAGCGGCCCCAGCTCCAGCATATTCTCATTATGTTTTTGCTGATTAGAGGAAGAAAGAAAAAAGCTGTAGATGGCTTAGAATTGGACTGTGGATATTCACAGATCTTGGGATATGCTCTTGTTCAGGCTATGGGTTATTATGATGGAAACATTATCTGATGCTAAGCCTGTGTCTTCTAAATAGATCCTCTAGACTCAAACAATTTGAGAAAAAGAAAAGTAGATGGTTGCTATCAAACCTCTTATTTGCTAAAAGGGCTAGTTTCAGATTGGAAGTTCAAAGATTTATCATCTCAGTAGATTCAGCAATGGTCTTCAAGGTGGCATAAGATGTTTGTTTTACATATAGGAAAAATACACTTTGATTCCTGTCCTTTGGAAAAATTTTATGATCTTGCTTTTATACCTTCACATTTAAGTTTGCACTTTCCACATAACCTACACTATTTTAAATATTACATATATAGAGAGAAATAAAATACACTTGTAAACCTGTCCTCCCACCCACAGTTGGCTAGATACTTGTATTCTGCAAGCTAACCACCTGTGTTTTCTTTTGGATTTTGAAGTTTAAACCCAGGCAGTTAAAACTGAGCATGAACTTAAGAACCTTAATGAACTGGAGCTTTGATCCCTTTCTTGGAGAAACCCACTGAATTTTTTTGTATACAAATTTGCTGAGATGTGACTGAACTGGACGCAGCCTAGGATTCTGACTTGGCTTCATTATAATTTTGGAAAACTCAACAGATGATTGTTACAATTTTCCTCTTTGCAAACTGCACAGATGTACTAGTCCCAGAAAACACTTGAGATACTTCTTCATGCTGCCTTTGTTCTGGGTGGTAGGTAGGATAACATCAATTTTTAAGAAAGAGTTACTGTCACATTAGGCTTCTGTGTAAAATGAATGGTATTATACAGCTGTCAGCATCTTGAAGACACATTTTACCATGAAATCCCTAGCAAACATTTGCAGTAGCAGCACTGAAATCAGTGCCATTACACAAGGGTTTGTTTTAGGATAGAGAAGAGCAAAATTTACCTTGGTTTTCTATGTGTTGCGGGCAGTGAGTAGGATGTTGCCAAGATAAAAGGAGCTAATGCTAGGTGAGAGCTGTTTAGAGAAACCAAAAATGTCAGTTGCTGCCTTGTTTTATCTCTCAGCTTCATCTTTAGCTAAGTTAGATGGAAATACCTGTTGTTTTCAGTCCAATTCAAGAAGGTATCTGGGCACATGAACAGTCCCACCAATTTCAGGGTTTGAAGTGAGGCATGTATTTAACTGCAGAGTAAATTCTGTATGCAAAATTCTCCAGTCGTGTATCTCACTGAACAAGAAATCTGAAGACTCTACATTTTCGCCTATGACATAAAAATGAAGGAGAATGTGCACCAATAGAACATTTGATTGTTGAATGTGTATTCTGTTTAAAGATTATGCCTTTATGGGAACAGCCCAAAGAAGATTCTTCGTGTATTCATTCTCAACGTGAGCCTGGGAGAAGAAAACTGGAAATGCACAAATAACTTCTGTGTTACTTAATAACCCCTCCATGCAACTTTCTGAGTTTCCTAATGTAATTTTTCTCCGCTAGCACTAGTGCAACACAATACTTGTATAACTGCAGGCCATGCAGATCACTTTATGCGAACTGACAAATGAAAGGCCAAATAACATGTTAATTACCTCGTGTTGAAATGTAAGTGCTGTTGTGACCTTTTTTCTGCATGGTATAAAATACTTTTTGCAGTGTCTGAGAAAAGATATTTGAATGCATTATGAAAGTTATGCAGGGCCTGATCCTCAAAACTTTTACTAACCGAACTGTCCCATTGCTACAGTACAGGTCTACAGTCTGATCCTTGGCAGGTATGACTTGGCATTGCCCTGGGTTATGTCAGCTTTACCAAGTATCTGAGCCTGCTTTTGTACACAGATTATTAGTGGGAGTAATTAGAGGAACACAACTGTACAGTGGCAGGCCAAAAAGTTGCTCTGTATTGCTTATTTCTGAGGAATGAGCCAATAAATTAGGCTAAGCTGTTGAAAAGGGCATGAAAGATGAAAAAATGCTGCAGATAGATAGACAATTAGCATCCTTGTAACCTGCATTACATACCCAGAGATGCTGTGAGCAAGGCCCAGGCAGAGTATCTTCTCCCACCTCTTCCCTCCAATTCCCTGGAACATTTAAAAGTTTCATCAAAAGAACATGCTGGTGTTTGAAGGCTGGAAAATTGAGTCAAGAATGCAAAATCACAAAGTTACAGCCTTGCAGTTGGGAAGGACCTCGAGAAACTACCCTGACGGTAACTGTGCCTTTAAGCCCTCCTTGACTGTTATTGGTCTGATCTGTTCGCAATCTGCTCCAGAGAAAAGAAATGCCAGCTTCCTCCTAGGTGTTCCCTTAAAGCATTATTTTGATCAAAATGTTGTTTCTAGTATCTAACCTAAATCTTTTGCCACAAATTTAGACTTTTTTTTCAATTCTACTTGGCAGGTTGGTGAAAATTAATTGATAGTTTTCCTAGTTACCAGAATCTTTTACGTATTAGAACACTGCTATGTCCCCTTCAGTTTTCTCTTCTCTAGATTAAGTAAACCATTTCCTTCATTCTTCTTTCATAAGTCAAAAATCAGTAGCGCACCTCCGGGGTCTTACAAATGACCTTCCTGTCAGTATACCCAAGAAGGGGACTGGCCTTTTTTTGCAGTGTCACACAGTGTTGGTTCATATTCAGCTCAGGAACCAGTATAACATCCTTGTCTGCAAAACTGCTGCCTAATAAGGATTCCCCTTGTATGATACACAGTATAATATTACACGATACACAGGCAGTCCACACTAGATAAATTGGAGAACATGGAGAACAGCTCAGTATCTTCATAAGTATCTTCAGTATCTCAGTATCTTCATTGAAGAGAAGGCTGAGAGGAGATCTTATCAACGTGTACAAGTATCTGAAGGGAGGGTGTCGAGAGGATGGGACCAGACTCTTTTCAGTGGTGCCCAGCGACAGGATGCGAGGCAACGGGCACAAACTGAAACACAGACAGTTCCATCTGAACATGAGGAAAAACTTTTTCACTGTGAGGGTGACAGAGCACTGGAACAGGTTGCCCAGAGAGGTGGTGGAGTCTCCTTCTCTGGAGATATTCAAAACGCGCCTGGATGCAATCCTGTGCAATGTGCTCTAGGTGACCCTGCTTGAGCAGGGGGGTTGGACTAGATGATCTCCAGAGGTCCCTTCCAACCTCAGCGATTCTGTGATTCTGTGATAACATATTAACTCTTTGTCATCCTGATCTATATGAGGTAACTAAGGTCTCATGACTAACATTCATCTTTTTGAAGTCATATTTATTGTACATAGTGTGGGAAGAATACTGAGCATATGTAAAAACTAGAGTGAGTGAAGCCATCCGAATGAATCCTTCACTCAGAAATGAAACTGGCAGTGAATGGGAGAAATGACTGCAAAACTTCAGAGTTTTCCAGGGTGCTGCATGGAAATGGCAGGGGATGTGATCTCTCCCACTGCCACAGTCAGTCCTATAGTACTGGTGGTGATGTACAATACTTTCTCGTGGAAGCATGAAGTAGACCACAAACTTCTCAACCAAGACATTTAGAAATGTCAAGAACATTGCGATTGACAACAGAATGTCACTTGGAAAGAAGCACATCTTGACACCAAACCAGATGGAGGATGAGACAATTGAGCGTTATGTCACATAGCCATATAATAAAGCTAAGTCGTATGAATTTGAACAGCTATCAGACTAATTAGTTACTTAATAATTTGTCCACTGACAGATAATGAGGTGAAAACAGTGTGCAGAAAACTGATCTACCATGAATAGTTCAGGTTGGCAGGACATACTGAAAAACTGTGCTCTGCTTCTTTTTCATAAACTCAAAACTGATACTGGAACTGTTTTTCAAGAAGAAAGCCTAAGCTGTCATAGTTTTAAAAAGGGTACAAGATCCTGTGTATTCTAACTTTTAAAAGTATGCAGCCATGTAAATATAGAACATTGCTGTTCATATCCTCTAATTAAAATCTTTCTTACTGTATTTTCCCATTTGTATACTCCAGAGGATTTGAATGGATTTATTTGTGATTTACTTTGGTATAACTGTAAAGGGAATTGGGATCATGATATAGCAATGAAAATTTATATGTGAAGGCCATATTCTCATTTAGTCAAACATCACTTTACACTTCTCTAACTATGTAACAGAACTGTGAAATGAATGTGAATGTAATCTATATATCCAGTGAGATGCAAAATAGCTTTTGTGTCAGAGAGAATCAAGGCTGAAAAGAGCTTTGCTCCTTAGAACCTGAGCACAGATGAGTTTCTTTTTCTTCACATACACACTGCTATAATTAGCCATAATTTAATTAAAAGCAATTAGAATTAGAAATGAATATATTTACACAGTCAGAAGCTTAGTGTGAAGAGAAAATGAGGCGCAGGTAATTCCAAAGTTGTTCATGTCAAGGTATCTTCCTATTAGTTACCTTTATCCTAGCAAGTACTTTATAAAGCATGAATATTCTTCATAGAATACTGCGGTCTTTTGGGGTTTTATTAAAAACTACCCTGAGTTTCATTTGCACAATAATTCATTTGTTAAAGAAGCATTTCCCAATAAAGATCTTTAAATATTTTAAAATTCAAGTGCTGGAGAGGGTATCATCTGAAGGCAATCAACCATCTTGAGAGAGGTTAATAAAAGCATCTTACACTCTCATTCAAGAGCTCGAGAGGCACTCTTGACCTCCGTTATCAGGCACAGGACTCCTAAAGATTCATTGATCATGTTCTCTCTGTTCTTCAAAAATATCATGAGCCTAAAGGCTGCAAGATATCCAGCATGAGAGAATTTTTCCTGCTTCACAACTACATTTGACAGATGACCTTTAATCTTTCTTTCACATTAGTGAGATATTTAATAAAGATAACACAGATACATTTTTCACAAGTATCTAATGCTCACACTCACAGAATCCTCTGTTCAGAGTACAACACAGTAAACAGCTAAAAGTCTTGCTTCTGTAAGTGCCTTCATTATAAATAAGTGCACTGCTTTCAGCATCCTCTTCCAGTCAGATCACAAGTTTTAAAAGCCTCTGAATGTATATGGTTAACCTGACACTGTTTAACAGGAGATCGGTGCATGTGTGGATATGCAAGAAGGTTTCAGAATAGTTGTGTAGTCTGTTTGCATCCCTTCAGTCCAGCATGGCAAGAGCTGCACTCGTATTTCCAAAGCATTGAGAGGTCCAGTGTATTCGGCATTTCGTTTTGTGCCTACACTGTTGTGCAATTCAGGGGACTGACTGCAGCTTGCCTTTCCAACCTGAGCTCCTGTGAAATTTCCTGGCTTGGGTACAGATAACAAGGGAGCTGTGACGTCGTGGACCTCCACAGCCAAGTCCTCGCCCAGGTTCCTGGGTGGATTGGCACAGCCTGCGCTCAAATGCTTGCTGTCAGCGCTGGAGCTGGGCGGTTGAAGGTGACTCAAATGTCAGAGCTGCAGTCAAACCTTTGGACTGTAGCAATGTTCCCTTTTTTGTGGCGTCTCAAGCCCTGGCGATTGACTTCTGTTGCAACTGTATAGGTGAGAGGTGTTGTGGAGTGCACATGAAGGCGCAAGATTGCACGAAGCGTTAAGAGTTACATCACGCCAGAGCTCCCCATGAGTAAGTCAGTGGTCCTCACTGCATATGCCCACCTTGTGTTGCTATGTGGGCCACAGAGCGGCTGCGCTAATCAACTCTTATTAGCAAGGAGTTCCTGTGCAGCTTTTAAAAGGGTCTGTGCTCTACTTAAGTGGGTGAAACCAGAGGTTTGATTCTTTGCTCTGTTATGCTGGTGAAACCTGAAGTTATTCCACTGAAATTGGTGATTATAAGGAGTTTGAGAAATGTGATTCTGTCAGTCTGGATTCAGTTCTCTGCTGGGGAGAGGGGGCAAGGGAAGTCATCCCATCAGGAAGAGCTGCCACCCCTGAGCTCTGCAGATGAGAAAGGGGAGGGAGCCGAGAAAGCGGCAGAACAGCAGTGCAAAGCAGCTGGCAGGGCATGAGCTCAAGGTCACTTGGCTGTTGCCCCAAATCCATCACGAAAATACTGAAAGCCAACAACTGGTCAGGCTAGCAGAATGAAAGAAGAAGAATGGAAACAGCTGAGCTGTGAGATTATTCAGTAAAAAATTGCAGATTCTGCCAGCACCCTTTGGGAGGATACCGTTGACATAACCTGGGACTATCATAGTTCTTAGCCTAAGCTCGATACTGTGACTCAAACTCAGAGTCATTTTTCTTGAATATGTTAACCCGAAAACAGATTCAAGATTAGATTCTTGAGTGGATCAGGAATTGCTGACAACTTTTTCTTGGGATGAAGAGCTGAATGGCTGAGGGCAGTAATACTTTGATGCAAGGCAGAGTCTGTTAGAGTAGCTCTGGACTGACGCTTTTCCTATTATTGAGGCATTTATTAGGTTCTATCAATTCTGAGTTAAATCCTTCCGCTCCCCTCTATTAATAAACATAAATGTGTGAAAATTACCCTAATCTTCTTCCAAAGAGGATATGCCTCCAGAATCACTTCCAGTACCAAGAACCTCAGAATTCTGCTGCCATATTTAGAGGCGATATAAACAGCCCTTGAATTTCTGACCAAAATCCAAATATAGCCTACTTCTTTCTGCCAAGTGAAAATGTACCTTTTTATTTCATTCACTTCTGTTTAAATTGAACTTTGTTCCAAACTTTTCATTCTATRAGCATCTCTTTTGCTATAATTATTTAAATAAAATGAGAAAGTGCCCAAATCAGTCAGCTGAATTAGTATGCTACCACACTGAATATGCCTGCTATCGTCATTCTACTAGGACATATGTTCTGTTTTTGTTAAAACTTCTCACTGACTTCAGCAGATTTATACAAGAGCTGAACCCATCCTGTGAAGGACAGATTACCACAGTTCTATCTAACACTTTTGAAGTGGGCATAGTTGCTGTTTCTACATGATTTACCAAAGTCTAGGAAGAAGTACACCACCTGCAACTCTGTCTTTACAGCTAGAGGCTAGCAGTGCATTGCAGTGATTCCCCAAGACATCTAAGCTTACCCCGTGTGTAAGCTGTGGTGGGTCAGGTCCTGTTTTCCCAAGCATTCAGCTTATCACCAGTTTGGCTCTATGACAGCTTTTGCCTGTGATGGTCACCTCTCTCTGAGAAGTGGGAAACAGATGTAGCTTAGGGTCCAGGAGGGCCTCAAGAAGCAAAAGAGGTCACACAGGTGTGTGGGGGACGTTACTGTGGTATTAACCACAACTAGTTTTAGGTATCTATGCTGTAGGCATTGACATAGTGCTGGTTGTCTACGTTCTTCCTAGATCCAGTGGAGAGAAATGGGAAATTCTGTGACGTTCTAGATATCTTCTTGAAGATGAGATGCAGCATGCCCTAGAAGTGCTTGTTTCTCTTCAATAAATTTAGTGGCAGTTTGAGTAACTGAAACAGAGCCCTTCTAATGTAGGTGTCAGAGATAGGTGAGATGATCCTATCTTTCTTGTCTGAGACTTCAACAAGTAGAGACCATTCAAGGTAAATTTTACTATT
Source organism: Apteryx rowi (assembly GCF_003343035.1). NCBI lineage: Eukaryota > Metazoa > Chordata > Aves > Apterygiformes > Apterygidae > Apteryx > Apteryx rowi. The sequence goes on along the minus strand of NW_020450701.1, from coordinate 141,688 downwards.
GTATAAATTATATATCCAGAGGCTTTTTGTTGTCTTGTTTCCTTCTTCTTAGCTACTCTGAAGAAGCTATTTTTTTCTCCTCCATTCTCATTTACTGTTTCTTTTCTTTCCTGGCTTATATTTTTACTTGTAATCTATTTTTAATCTACACTTCAGTGCTTTGAGCTGATGATGGTTCTGTACAAATAGGTTTGGCAATCAAACTACTTAAGGAATTCCTTCAAAATCCTTACTGATCTCTTGAGGACTAATTAGGAAAGCAGGCCAGTCAGCTGGACAGGCTCATTTGACCACTCTTGCCTAATGCTCCTTCCTTGCCACATCTGTGTCTCATGCACCTTAAGTCCTTGACCTCAGGTACCAGATGCAACCGGTCGTCTGACCTGTGATTTGCAGAAATGCTTGGGCACAGCAGCAAAGCCAATGTTATCCAGTGGACCCCGTGCTCAAAGAGGCTACTTTAAGCATCCTTCGTCTTACCTGGAGCCTCTCATGGCAGCTTCTCCCCCTATATTTCCAGGTCTGGAGTCTCATGTGCTGGGACATGCAGGGAGCTRTGATGTTGCAGCTAGCAGATTTAGGGGCTGGCTGCTGTCCAAACGGGGGTGCTGGTGCTGTTTTCTCCCGCTGCCTCCCTGACCAGGAGCTGCTGCCGTTTCCTGTGTGCCACTGGCAGCTGCCTGACCTTGCTATGAGTCAGCTCCAGGAGTGGAACCAGCACAAAATTACACTAAAAACGAAAGATTTTTTTCTCATGAAGAAAAGAGGTGACGTGGAGACTTCTGGTTTTTGTTCTCTTTGAAACTGTAAGCTTTCTGGTACAGCACTGATACCCTATGTGGTACAGTACAAAAGCAGTATATATGTCTTGAAAATTCTGTGAAGAAGTAGTACATAATGATCAAGTCCAGCTCCCACACAAAAATTTCATTTTGGGTTTGGTGGTTCAGGATTAAACTTTAGGTATATTTACTCACTGCTATATTTATTTATTGATGTCAATATACCGCTCATTCTGTATGGTCAAAGACAAAGGTACTGTAAATATTTCAGTACAAGCTTGAAAACGTAAGGGGGCTTCCAGTGCTGGAAAGCACTTGTACAGCTATGTTTTACGTATTGTTTACACACCAGGCTATTCTCTGCTCTTATTCACTCTAGCGAAATTCAGGAGTATCTCTCAAAGCATCCACAGGCCACGTCTATGTATCCAGTCATGAAGGGAATGGGAAAAAAGAAATCTAAAATACCTTTTGCAATCTCATTTTGTGACTTTTGAGGTACAGAACTCTCTCAGTGGAAGCGTGCGGGTGCAATACAGGGCTGGCGGGTGCGAGGCAGCTACTGGGTCTGTGGCAGCACCGGGTTTCCCGCAGCGATGCCCCTGCTGTCGGAGCACGTGATGGTCAGTAAGGACAGATGCTGCCCTGCCCGGCGGGAAGGGGGAACCAGAGCGTGTTGTTGTGCCCGTAGCCAGACCCGGGTCACGTTATGGGAGAACATGTGACCGTGTGGGCCAATATTAAGGCTGCTGTCTGCAGCCCCTTCATTTCTGTCCTGTACATCTGAGCCTTTCATGTGCTCAAAGCACAGCTCACTGTGTTCACATTCACAATTGCTACTCACTAGAGTATTCACTGGAATATTTGCTGGAGAGGAACTGTGAGGGTAGTCCTAGTGAATTTGTTCAAAAATGCAAATGAATATTCATAGCAGTTTTTTTGGGGGGGGCAGTAGCATTTGTTCAACTGTATTTGTTACACTTGAGCTATAAAAAGCAACAAATTAAGGCTCAACATGAAGCCATATAACATAAAATCAAAATGTGACAGCAGAAATATTTCAGTATCCACCCACCACTTGCACAAAGGAATAAGGAATAGTGTCTTGCTTCTTCCAGAAAGACTATCACAGCGATCCAGCCTAACATGCTCTAAAGTCCAGTCTTCCCTTTAGAGCCCCTTTAATGATTTGCAAGTCATAATGTTTGGTTATTCCTACCTTTGTAAAGGAGGATGCAATGTGATATCAGTCAGTCCATTTAACTGTATAATGCATATGCAATTTGATGGGAAAACACTGTGGCTCCCATCTCCCTCCAACTCTAAAGAAAGGTTTTCAGATGGTAGACTGAGCACAAAAACTTTCTGGAAGTGGACTGTCACAAAAACATGGGAAGATGAGCTCATATTTGCATGCTTAAATGGTAAATTTCTTATACTATATAATAAGCTTCATTCACATTCAGTTAATCTGTTTGCAGATATAGATGAATATAGAATGTACATTCAGCACATAGTCTGTTATGGCAAAACCCTTCCTCTCTGCCCAGTTTTTGGTAGAAGTTTGGGGTGCTCACATTTATGGATAAAGACCCAGGAACTTAGTTCCCTGGAAGTGGCCACTTTCTTTTAGCCTGCCAGACTTTCACTATACCTGGAGCAGGACCACAAGGTGAATTGTCATTGCTAGACCTGGTTGGAAAATTCCCAGTCACATATTTTTTCATTTGGAATTAGCCAATTTGGCAAAATCAAAATTGTACTACAGGGACAACTCAGTGTCATAAAAGCACGGGCTTGCCTCTTTCTAGGCATGGCTGCTACCTGAGGCTTTTTTTGTAAATCATTTGGCAGGACACTGAGGGGCTGTGGCTACCGGGGTGTGCAGGGCTGAACCGGTCTGCTGTTCAGGCATGCTGGAGTCAGACTCTCTGAGGTACTGAGAAACCACTGCCCAGCAGTCTGCCCGGTGCTGGACTCCTTTCTCTTTCTGGAGAATTATGTACATTTGGGATTTCCCATTCCTCACTAGAGCACAATCAATTTCTGAATGATCAATATGTTTGCTTTGTGAATCAGTTATTTTTTCCCAGCACAGCCCTAATCATGTGATACCTCTCAGAAGAGACATAAAACTGAGATGCTGATCTCTAAGTTTTACAAACTGGTCTTATTTCATTAGCATAGGAATAAGGGCCTGGCCAAAAGTCTTTTGAAGCAGTTCCATTCTGCATCCATACCTCCTCCAGCAGGTTCAATTGTAAAATGCATTTGTCTTTATTTCCTTTACCAAAACTGGAGGGCAATGGTACTGTGTATTGATTACTGCTTCGTATTACTCTAAAGGTGGCTACCTGTCAGGTGAGTTTCAAATCATCCTTATAACTCTGTTCCAATTTAGACATGGTCCCAGCACTAGTTATACATTCTAGGTGAAAAGTTGTAATCTGCCCTTCCTGCTGCTTAAGGCCTGATCTAAAAGACGCTGAAGGCAGCTGCAAAGAGCTTTAAATCAAGTTAAGGCCTTGGCTACACAAGAACTCCTGCAGCTAGTTTGCTTGTGTGACCCCCAGCAGAGCAGAAATGCATACCTTTAAGAGTTGTATGGAAAACATAAATGAAGCCAAAAAAACCTGTCTTCTGTAGAAACAGCTGTACTCCTGGTTGGGTTTCATAGAAGACGTAGCAATATAAACCAAATGGTGAGAATTTGCACCTTGAGCAGACAATGCTCTTCCAGAAACAATTGTGGCAGAGATCTGGCCTAAGCAGGATCAAACTGAAATGTTTAGTGATGCTTTGCTTTTGCTGCCACCTGTTTAAGGAAGTCTTGCAGATGCTGGTGAAGTTCTGGAGCTCATTTTTTGAGTAGACCTATAGATATATAGTGGATCTATATAAATACGTATTATTTTCACAATTATTATTCAAATAAAGTAGCTATTTGTGCTTATTATTATCATTTTGCATTAGATAAAATTTTCTTTTTTCAGAGTCATAAGAAAAATCATCCTGGAATGTATTTCTAGGAAAAAAAAAGGAAAGCTGGTAAGTCAGATGCTCTGTTACTACACCAAAGAAAGAGGAGGTAGCAGAACCCCTGATGGTACCATTCATTTAAAGAAAAACAATTCAAAACCTCACAACAGAGCAAATTAACTATTAGGTGTATCTGACTTGATGATTATTCATCTGTAGTGTGGTCCGGACCAAAAAAATCTATTTGTCTTCCTGTGATTAGTTCTGAAGCACTTTAGTACTGTCACATCCTCCTGGCTTTGCTGTTTTCATTACTCCTGACAGAATGTTTGGGAAAATGCAAGAAGAGAGAAGGGATAGTATAGCAGTTTGACAGCTCTAATTATGAATATTTAAGAGCTGTTTAAATGTGCTCTCTTTTATCACCCAATTTCCTATCAATGACAGCGTTGGAAGCACTTGTCTCATTTTTCAAATCAGAGTTTCTTCAAGCAAAATTCTCAGAGACTGAATAGCTTATGCATTATATTAATCACAGAGGGTGGGAAAAGATCCATCAAGTATTTCAGATAGTTTGAGAGTGCTCCATCCTTGCAGTGCTTTCACCTCCCATTTCTCACAGATGAGTGTATATGCCTCCTGTGAATGATCTTTGTGATTCTTTCTCATCCAGAAACAGTCTTAGATTTATCTTCCTTCAACAGTGCGTCAAATGATGTCTGAATATTTTTAAAAAAGAGTAACTTCTAATTGGGGTTAGTCACAGATAGAAGAAAAGAGTAGTCATGTGTTGTTGTCTTAAAGGAGAATAGCTCTTGCTTATTTTGCTTCCAATAGGGTCAAGTTTCATCAAAGAAGTGTTGTGCTTTAGTCAGAAAAGAGTAACCATCCCAACTTTGAAATGATCTTTCTTGATCTAAGCCAGAAACAATATTATTGCCTGATGTTTATTCTGTGATTACTGTTACTTTCTTCGCTTAGGGTTGACTTTGATCATGACAGTAAAGTGGGCTGCAATTAATTGTACCTTGGTAGTTCTGTGCTTTATGCAATACTGAAGAGAAGTGTCTTCTTCTTATTAAATAATATTGACCAGACTCTCCCCAATAATGACATTAACATGCTGCAGAACGTGCTTAACTGCTGGAGACAGAGAAGGGGAATATGTTCATAGACATGCAGACCATACCCACTAATAGCTGGGCTAGTCCTTTGTCCTCTGGGAGGCTTGTGGTGGCAGAGCAGCATGATAACTCCTCCAACGTTTTGAAGGAATCTGTGTCTGCAGTGCTTGCTCCCTCTTCCGTATGTTACTTAAAGGTGACATGAGAGAGAAATATGATGATACGAGATGAAAAAAGTCAGTACTTCATTGAGCAGCATCCTTTTCTGTGGCATTTTCTAGTATTAGTAGACCGGACTATCCTTCCTCCTGGTCTCATCAGAGTTTGAAAGTTGTGGTGTTATAGCAAGGACAGTCAGTTTCCAGCTTGGGATTTGATTGAGTGATGTTAGATAAGAGAAAAAAGGGTTCAGACAGGGAAGTAGAGAGAAGAAGGGAGCTGGAAAGAAATAGTTTGGGAAAATGAAGAACTGGGAGAAGAGCAAAACATGTGAAACTGGCTTTGGGAAGCCTGAGGAGAACAGAATAGAAAGAGATTGAAGAGTAACAAGTAGAGCTGGAATGGGAAGGACAGGAAAAGATGAAAAGACACAAATAGAGGGAGTTTTTTGTTTTTTTTAAAGTTTGTCAAATTTATACAGAACATGCTAAAGAGTAAAAAGCTGTCCTCATGAAAGTGTAGAGGATCCAGCCAATCAGAATATTTTTATGCTTAGTTTTGTACAAGTAATTGGTCTAGAAACCTACAGCATCATATCCTTGCCTGCTGGTTTGAACCATAGAATTTAATAGAAATTTATTAGGGATTTCATAATATAGACTAGAATCTGACTTTGTGTTTGTAGCATCCAATCTCCTCCTCTTTGAACTATCCTCAACCTCTCCATTCATTCATTCATTCATTCATTAGAAACAGCATCTCATCTTTCTTTCTATTTTTTGCTAGGTTCCCATTTTTGCTTTGTCATATCTTGTCATTATCAGAAAACAGACATTTCTCAAAGTCTCAGGTATTTGCCAGCTAGGCAAGTGTTCAAGTTTAGAGTCAAGTCCACACCTATGATTCTGAGTAGAAAGATATATGGGATATGAACAGCCGCAGTCTCACTTTAGAAACACACCAGACAGGAAACAACTGTGCTTCAAAGCTTTACCTCTCCAGATGGAACGACTGTTGTATTTTTAAAAGTCAGTTTTCTCCTCCTTCCCCTAGCATTAGTCAAAGCAAATATGATGAAATGTGCTCAAAACTATGGATAAAATTTTCCAGAGCAGGTTAAAAACTCCTTTGTGTACACTGACACGGCTGGATAAATGTGTCCTTGAGTTCAGAAATGCCTAGTCCCACAACTCCCACTGAAATGAGTAAGATCTGCATACAGTCGCCAAGAATGAACTACTAACCAAAGATAGCTACAGCCGTAAATTTGGGATTTTTTTTTCATTGACTCTTGTTCTATGTCTATGTCTATGTTTAGTCTTCATCTTCATGGGTCTAAACTTAGAAATATTATGGTCCAGCTACCAAACTAGAGGAAGCTAAAGAAAAATAAGGCTCCAAACCTTTTAAACTGAGTTCACTTTTAAATGGACTTCTGCTATAAAATGTTTCTAAATCTTATGCTGTTGATTATGTTTCTAATTTTCACATTTTGTCCTCTGAATGATTGTTTTAATTTTGTTTCTGACATACAGTAAGTTTTCATACCAAAGCAATTCATTTCTCACTGTTTAAGGGAGAATACGAGTATAATTTTATACTCAAATTGTTTCTCACATTGCTGCTAACACATTCCTTCAGGCTGTCTTTAAAGCACCTTAAAATGGAGCTACAGTTTTAATTATGTGGGGGTTTTTTTTAGTGAGAAAAGAAAGACCAGCTCACAAAGTAAAACAGGATGCCCTTTGTTGGGAGGATGAACTATGTCCTGAAACAACTACCAGGGTTGTAGCTTTCCCACTGAGAGACAGGTGAGACTTTGTAAGAGGGCAGGTTGCAGCCAAATATTCATTTTGGCCTCAGAGGAGTCAACCCTAACTGTACTTTATGGATTGTCACAGAAATTAATAGACATCCTGTGCATTTGGTTGTTAGGGAGACTATGAGTCGGCTTACATTTTTCAGTTGAAGTTGTTAGTTTTTGTTAATTGAAATGATTATCGCCCAAGGCATATTAACTGTGCTGTTCAGTCCAGTGTAAATGAGCTCACCAAATCTTGCTCTTTATACAAAAGTTTAAAGTGGGTCAAAAATAAATTGAATCAGTGACCTTTTCCAGTAGTTTGCCCTGGGGCAAAGCAGAATGTCATGTGCTTAAGTAATCTATTTTCCTGTTACAAGATTCTCTCTTCTGCTGTGATTTTCAGCAGTCTCCAAACTTTGGTGGCTGAGTTCTGTTGATCCCAGCTAATGAGCAAGCTTTGAAGCACTTAGCTAGCCTTATTTTGGTTGGCACAAAGCAGCCAGCGCTTCACCAAACCCAGTGAATGAAATAAACACTCTATGCCAAAAGACTGTGTTGTATTAAATAATCACCTTAACAAACTTCCAGGCCTGATCAGTGGCTGTATATGAAGCAGGAAGAAACTTTTCATTAGCCTTTTTATAAGTTGATGTGTAAATAGGCAATGAATTAATTATATAATTTTTACTCAATTTCTATTGCAATCCATAGTTATTTGGGGTATAAGAACAAGGACTGGCTTGAGCTGGAGCCATAGACCAGATTTCTGCTGCCACCAATGTTCTTTTGAACTCTTCTGGCAATGTGACTGCCAGCTCTCATGTTAAGTAATCAAAAATTGTGTTGTAAATATTTTAAGGCCTCCTTTATATTACTACAATATTATACAGTTAAAGGAAATAGGAATCAAAGGCAAAATATCCCAGAGAACTCTGATATCACAGCTCTGTGCCAGTTCATGTTTGTGTTTTATTTCAAGTAGCCATTTGATAGAAAAATAATTGCTGTTGCAGGAACTGAAGCGCTGATTTCTCCTCTCTGAGATGAGTGCTCTACACACCTGATTAGATGCTCTCACGTATTCTCTTGGTCTATGGTTTCTTCCTTCAGCCTTCAGAAAGGGCTCTGGAGAAGTGGTATGTAGAGATGAAAGCAAGCAGAACAGGTCACTGAGCCCAAGTCTCCCACCTACTAAGTGAGTGTTGCTTCAACTAAATTACTGGATTAAAATTAGGAAATTCCCCCTCTCTGCTGTTTTTCTGTGGACCTTGATGTATTAGAGCACTCACAGCCTTCCTTCTCCAATGATTCAAGTGCTGCAGGCAACACAGAGTTTTTGATTTGTAGATCCTGAAAAGATGCAGACAGGAGCTAAGGAGCTAGCTGTTAACATTGTCAGGACTGAAGTACTTCGGAGAGGACCGAGGAGCAGAGCTGTGCACTGTAGGTGCATATGCAGCATAGCTGCCCATAGTGTTGGGGCAGTCCTAGGATCTTGCGCAAGGATCACAGGATGTTGTCTGCAATCAGTATCTCTTGCACAGCCACGTCCCTAAAAATGAAGGGTGGCACACACCTCATCCAGCTTTAGCCATTTAATAGGTAGTCATCTAGTCTAATTGGTCATCTAGGTTCCTTAACCTAGGACCTGCCTTGACACTGCAGACTTGCTGGGGGATCACAAGACTACTAGGTAACCCTGGTTCCCAGGGCCACATCTGCTCTGCTCTTCTTGCCTGGATACTCTGGGGCTGGACCCATGTCAGCCCTGCCTGCCTTGCTGTCACTCTCAGCTCCCAGCTCACCTTCCCTTTTGAAGTAGCCCCACTCTTGCTGCTCCCTGACACTTAGGCAGCAACTTAGCTCACCCTAAAGAAGACAACTTCTGGCTGGCCAGCCCTTTAGCTCCATTGACTGTATTCGTTAGATCCCCATTGACTACGACGGGAGCTTAGACACTTACCTCTCAGGTCGACACCTGTCATAGCTAAATTTAGGTGTCTTAATCTGGAGAGGAATTCCACTCTTAACATATAGACAGTGAGGGCTCAGTTCAGCTTCCCAGCCTTAGGTGTCCTGAGGTACTACTGTGCAGGCTAGCAAGGCTGGAAGATATAACAGAGGAGCTACATGTCTTGCTGCTGCAGCAGCAGCTGGAGGCCAGGCGGAAGAACCTAAGGGATCTCAAATGGCACCAGACAACAAGGATTCTCCCCTTAAAACTAGTTGAGGTGAATTTCTCATGAAAAGCCCAATTTTATTTTGCCTTGAATCTGTATGTTTATCTATGCAAAATGAACATAAAATACTAATAATGCCATTGCACATCCCACTGTGATTGCAAAGTCAGAAGGACTGCATGGGGCGTCAGGCACCGCTGCGGGGCCAGGTCCGGGCTGGGGCTGGGCTGCAACAGTTGGCCTGCAGGCTGGGGTCAGGATCAGGTCTGGTGAAGGTAACTAGAGTCAGATATGGCCCTGTGACAGCTGAGCAGGGCCATGATGATGGGGCCAGGTGGATACATTTCATTTTTACTGGCATAAATGACAGTATATTATATGAGCATGTAATTATTTCATGCTCTGTTTGTGTGTGAAATAGTGCATTGAATCTGAATTATGCTGCATGAACATTTTGGTTTAATATGCAGAAAGAGTGCTAAAAATCTGCTTAGTTTAAAAACACCTTCAGACTACTTAATTTTGTGTTGTACTTTTCTGCATCATTAGTGGAGTTTTGCAACAGTTCCTTGTATGAAGATGTTCCTAAAATAACTGAATGGATATTGTACCTTATCCACAGCTGTGTCAGGGCTGTGTAGGAGGTGTCAATAAAGCTACTAGGTGAATTTGAATATCTAATTTTTGTAGTGGGAACCATGTTTATTATTTGCAAGATAGTAACTATTTTAATGTGTTTAAATCTATATTTAATTTTTGTAATGGTCTTATATTATAGACAGGAGAACAAAATGACATTGAAGAAATTATCAGGACATCCATCAAAGGTACTCGCCCAGCCGTGAGTGGGTAATTCTCTCATTCTTGTACATGGAACAATAGCTTTTACTTCTTCATTAAAACATTTTCCCTACCTCAGGGATCCCTGCTATCCTTCTGCTTCCTGGACAGCAAAATAAAGGAGTTCTTCAAAATTATCCAAGAAATAGGAAAATTAATTAAAATATGTAAGACAGGAGAAAATTTCAGTATTTTATGTAGGCTTATGAACCTTAAACTATATTTTTAATATAATACTTTAAGTTAATTAAAAAATATATGTTTTCCTTCAGGATGTAGATTTTGATGTTTATTTCTGTTTCAAAATAGGAAAGTTATAGTAATAGTCAATTTTGTAAAAAGAATAAGGTCATTTGCTTGTTTTCAGATTAGCAAATGAGAAAGTGATAAAAACTTTCATATCTAACTTCTCTTTTCCTAGTGAATGAATTTTTGAGCAAGTGGTTCAGCTGTGCCAGGATTTTTCCCATTAATTGCTTTTTTAAACAGTTTTATATTGAATTGTCCATATAAAAGGCAGTGAATATCTTTTAAAGTCATCTGACTTTAAGGAGACTGCATCAAAACTGGCCTTCAAAAGTGATTTACATTTGTTAATGTTTTCTATTGGGGAGGCATGGACGGGACCATTTTTGAAATTGCCAGTCTTAAAAAGACTTTTCCAAGTTGATACTCTCTTCAGCTGAGATGTGAGCCTTTATTTAGACTTGACTGACTCCATGGTTTCAGTAAGGTCTTRCACTAGGTTATAAGAAAGGAGGTGCATGACTGCAGTAAATGAAATGCATAAAGTGTTGAGAGTCAAGGAAAAGATGAAGAAGCCTCAAATTTTGGGATGACAATCACATGAGGGAAGTAAGGGTGGAGGAAATCACAATGTCAGTTACTCAGGCAGTATCTGGCCAATGTCTCCCTGCACCCGCAGGGAGGCCCACAAATGAGGAATGGCCCCATCTGGTGCTTCCAGCTCCACCTCCCACGCTGGGAGAATGCAGCAGACAGTAAGAATTTACAGTTTTGGAACTCCTCCTCACCTTGTTTGAAGGATTATATTTTACTTTTCTTTTTTTTTTTCCTGTTGGTTTTAATTAGCTAAGAGATGTTTCAGCCTTCTTGTCTTCATTCTTGAATATGAGCACAATAATGGACCTGTGTACACAATCATATACAATTGTAAACATCTCTTAAATCCATCAGGTGGGTGGGAAGAAAAATTCCTCACATTTATGTAGACTTAAATATGCTGTTTGATATTCTGTTCATAGTCAGACTCTTTAAAAGAGTAATTTGTGTCAAAAAGTCTACAGAGACTTGAAATTGCTGCCTGTAATTTCAGGTAAATGAGAATTTATCATTTCCTAAGTGTTACATTTCCTGTTTGTCGATTTAGATTGCATTTTTAAATGGTATATCTGGCTCTGCTATGCAGCAGACACATTCAGTCATGCTATCTAGGTTTAATTCAAACTAAATTTTCTATAAGCAGCTTTATGTATAGTTTTATATGTGTTTGTTCTTCTTGTTATCTAGCTTGAAATTGTTTATTCCCACATCTCCAGAGCAACAGGAATCAGATCCATGCCACATCTCTTCAGTAAAATGTCTATGTCTAGTTCTCTATTACACTTCACATGTAATTATTTTGTCTTGGGGGGGAGGATGTGGAAAGATAGTGTTACTTAGGGCTGAGTCTCCAAAATAAGTATTCCAAGGCTTTTCATTTCTTGATTTTGTTTTCCTTTTTTGCAGCTAGATCACAACCTTTCAGAGACTACTGACAGTTGTGGCTATTCATTACTCTGACAGCCCATTTGCCTTCTGATTCCTTCTCTGTATTCTCTACATGTGAAAAATCCTTCTCCAGTGCTAAAAGACACTTCTACTTTTTCACACCCCCTTTGTGTTCAGCTGGAATTTGATCAATAATCAAAGCAATTTATTCCTAACCTAAAGTTTAACTATTCAAATGATCAAAAAAAACAAAGCTGGAAATGTATTTAATCAATCACATAGGTTAGGGGACGGTTAGGAGAAAGTAGGGACTGGGTGAAGTCACATGTTGACTTTGAGCAGAGGAGCCACATATCCCCTCAAGGAAGCTCTTGAGGGCCCTATGCAGAGGCTGTTTCTCTGTCATGTAACCCAACATGCATCTGTCACATGAACAAAATGCCATCATGTGACAGGGGCATTCAGTGTCATTTGGCAGGAGCGTGCACGTGTACCAGGTAGGGAGATTGGGTGTGATAGGAAGGGGCTGCAGTGCTTTAGGAAAAGGATGCAGCAGGGAACAGGCTGCTAGAATAACTTCTCTGGCTCCCAGCCAGCTCCTGCCAAAGCTTCAGGGTCCCTTGCAAAAGACAGATTAAGCTTCAGACTGGGTGAATTGTTCTCACTGGCTGGCTCTAGCCCAAGCACTACAGGTCAGGTGCCCCTGCTATATATCATCTGTAGAGATGTTCAGAAGATAATTTGGCAGGGAGTTTGGTACCTGTATTCGTAGCCCTTGGTTCCTGATTGAAGCCTTATGTTGAGTTTCCCAAGGAAGCTTATTCTGATCTCACATCAGTGTAAAGAAAGCATAGATCCCTAAGGTATTGAGTTGTATCTGCAGATGATACGAGTTGGCAGAACGGCATTAATTTACACTAACTAATAATCTGGTGCCCTGTAAACTTGGAAAAGAAATGCACAGTGTCAGGACAAGAAGCAGAAGTTGTTTCAGGGGAAATTCTGTCTGAATATAAGAAAAAAATCTTCACCACGAGAACAATTAAACATTGAAAGAGACTGCCCCTGGCTTGACAGGGCCCTGAATAACCGAATCTGCGACCCCCTGCTTTCAACAGGAGGTTGGACGAGGTGATCTCCAGAGGTCCCTTCCAACCTTGCTTCTTTATGATTTGTACTTGTACTATGTTCTTTGTGAGGGAGGACCAGAACTGTCTGCTTAGAAGGATGGACTAGGAAGAAATTAGAGCTAAAAAACCGAAAGCGACAGAATTCCTGCATGACTGCAAGCACAGGATAAAAGTAGGTAGAAGAGACATGTAGATATGCACAGAGTGCATTGCAACTTTGAGCAAGACTTTTCACTGGCTGTAATAAAAAATATCTGCAGTTTAAATAAATGCTGCTAGATAGGACAGAGTCTCCTGCATCCCCTATCTAATTAGTCTCCAGAATCTGCTGCTCTTAGATGCTGATTCTGTCATGGACTATGCTTGTAGTTACAGCAACACCAGATGAAAAATTAGAGAATGGAAGGAATGGACAGAGAAATATTGAGCAATCTTCCCAAAGAGAGTACATATCACGGAAGCCACTTTTGATAATATTGTCCTACTGCTCGTGTTGTGTCCAACATCCAAAAATAGAAATCCCATTAACAATGATAAATAAGTGACATGTGTTTAACAGAATAAAATTAAATGTGTAAGTCTTAAGCAAGAACGATTGTAAAAATGTTAATTCATTAAACTGCAGGTGGTCTCCCCATGAATACATTATATCATAGTGTCACTCATTAATAGTCTTTTCCTGTCACTTCTGAATTAGATAGTTTATAAAAATTGCAGCCAGTGCTTTTTCTCTGATGATTAACAGACTTGCTATTACATATTGATGCAGGATGTAAAAGTCCTGAATATCTGAAGCAAGAAGTGTTTTCTGATTTACCTGGATTACATCCTGTTCTTCCTTTTCACATGCCCTATTGTCTTGCTAGTAAACTATAGCTCGTAATAGGTTTAACAATACATAGATTTAGGCTACAAAAAAATTTTAATTTTAAATATAAAAAACCTCCAAATTAGCCCCTTTTTCATTTAGCTGCCAAATTCCAAGAGCAGGATCTCAAGCAGGTATAAATCTGAGCAATTTCTATTTAAGCCGTTAAATCAATGACAACTTACTCCTGTTGAACGGCTGTTTGTGCTTAGCTTACAGCTACAGGCAGAAGCACAGCATGCAAAAGTGAGATGTTAGTGGGAGCCAAAGGCAGTTTTTTATTTGGAAGTTCAAATGTGTTTGTAACAGCCCTAAAAATACACCCTGGTCGTGCTGAAGGACCTAAAGCAACGCAGCGTTCTAGGGTGAAGTGAATGGCAACACTCTTGTGGATTTCACCCGTGACATATTCATTGAATTACAATTTGGATGCTGCCACCTGTTGTTCTGCTGCTCTCCTCCCAGCTATTTATTCCTTTCCCACTTTCCATGTTCAGTTGATTCCAATTTCTCTCTTGCCCTGGCTTTCTCATCCCACTTTGAGACTCACTGTCTATCAATCCCGGCACCTTTTCAATATCTACTAAAAACAGCCCATTTTTGATTTCCAAGCAGTTTCCTTAGTCCTTCATTATCCCTGGTCCAGACCTTGTCCTCTCTGTGTTTCAGGCAGAAAATTCCTACTCCTTACACTACACAGAGGCTATGTCTACACTAGCAAATACTGTGGCCTGATGGGAGCAGATCTGTGGAGTGAAAGAGTACATGCTGTGGACCCTGCCAGTGTCCACCCTATAGACATCTCAGGGGATTTTACTTTGGCCAAGCTCTCATGGGCAGGACCCTCACTAACATGAGGAGCACATCCCCTGCTGTAGCTTCACCTGGCAGGAACCCAGCCCATGCCCTTTGAGACCACTCCACAAAGTGAAGCTAAGTGTGGTAACTGGTGACAAACAAGGCATTTGCTTCAAGATTTGTTCATTCCTTATGCAAGCTAAAACACTAGTAGACACAGATGCTAGAGAGCTATGCCATAGTGGCTCCTGACAGCCCAGAAAACTGACTGCAAGAAAAGCCACAGTCAACCTTGGTAGTCTGGGCTGGAGCAAACTCAGTACCACAACATCTTTAAAGAATTGAGGTACCAAATACTAGCAAATCTTTACTGGGAATGTGTGAATGAAGATTTTTTTTCAGAACCTGTAAGTTAATCAGAATAGCAAAACTCACATCTCTGATATCAGGACAAAATTTCTGCTCCAAGCCAGAGTTCTTGAGTTTCTCAGTGCCAGATTTTTTCACTTGTTCAAAACAATAACTTTTCCCTAAGATTATTATCATAAAAGCTAAAGCATTTTAGCTCAATTTAGGAAAAAGTATGAGGTTAAAGCTGATTGCTCTGGAAAATATGAGTCAAAAAGGTGAAGTTTGTTAAAGAGAGAAGCATTTATATGTTCTTAAATTAGATTTCTGGGAAACTTCCCCTGGAAATCACCCCATCAGATTTCTCTGCTCAGAGTCTGAACTTCATCTTGTTGTTCACATTATAACATGGCATTGCAAAATCAAAAAGGAAATGACCATCTACATACTCTTCTAATGAAACCTCCACATACAAATTTTGTATGATTGTAATAGTGGTACATCCATTTCACACATGCAGTCTTGGATGTGGAAGATGATATATGCAGTTTTTTGAAGGATGGCTAGAATTTTTACACATTTAAGAAAGAAATAAACAAATGAACAAA
This sequence comes from Apteryx rowi, assembly GCF_003343035.1. NCBI lineage: Eukaryota > Metazoa > Chordata > Aves > Apterygiformes > Apterygidae > Apteryx > Apteryx rowi. The sequence goes on along the minus strand of NW_020450701.1, from coordinate 126,337 downwards.
AAATCAAATCCAACTGCATTAGACTACCTGATCATCCAAGATGGCTTTTTTCTGCTGGCAGGCAAAGGAAAGGCAATCATGGAGCATACAGTGTAATATTTAAGTAACTGATATGCTGATGTCCCGGCCTGGCTTTGGCCTGGCCCCATCCCCACGGCTCTGCCTGGCCATCGTGGTGCTGTGCCTGGCTGCGGATGCACTCACAGACTCCTGTGTCGGCCCGCAGGTGCCCACCTGGCCCGTCCCCGCCGGCAGCCCCCCGATACTGGAAGCCCCCAGCCCTGGCATGGCCAAGCTGGCTTCTCTCATATGAGCTACCTCAGAGACATACGTGAGTGGGGACCATGCGCATGGTCTGGTCCTTTTATTTGTTAGGAGGAAACTAAATAAATGCTGCTACCTATTAATTGACCCCCTGCATGTCCTGGGTCTCCCATCTTCCCCTGCTGCTGTGGTTCAGCTTGGCAGAGGGAGAGCGAACCACCACATTCAAACTCATGAGGCCTCTTGTGACTGAAACGAGATGGGGAAAGATCATCTCTGTCACCTCTTTATCAATACAGTTGACACATTTGAGGAAACCATGGCCTGTCTACAGCAAGGTGTCAAGAAATCCATGAATTATTTATTAGTTCAATTAGTCGACATGGGCGAAGAATGGCGAGAGCTGTAAAATAATTACTTATTGATTTGCCTTTTCTTCCTTGAACCGCTTCGCAATTCTGGTGTGAGACAGGAAAAGCACAAGGGCTGGGGGACCCACTTGCTTTCCGTTCTGGTTACAGTGGAGCTGGCATTACAAATAATGAGGCTTCAGCTTTGGACATGTGCTAATATTAGTGCTGGCATGACAGATGGAATAACTTTATTTGCTACGGCACAGATGCTGTAACCCCATTATTTTCTACAGGCATGTTAAGCAACAATCAATAACTCCTTGTCTGCTTATGGCATTTGGAAATCTCTGGGGACTACTTATGACACTTATTTGTTTTTTGCACTTGCCATTAAATCATATTCAAAACACCCCAAACTTTCAAAAGCTAGCTACCTAACCATCCTGCATATTAATGCTAATAAAAAGATCTACCTAGCTTCAATAAATGACAGGCTATCTTACTTCTCACAAACAAGAAGACATGGCTAAAAGAGTATTTTTGGGTCATTCGAAATCCTGCACAGCTTCTAGAGTCGTTTTATAACTGATGCTAAGTCAGTCATCTAGCAATGTTGGTTACAGTTTGTATCAATGCCTACAACATGAGATCATCAGGAGACAATCTGAGAGCCTTGCCTGCTACGCTTTTGTGGTGGTGTAAAGGTCATGAGGACTCTGTTGTTGCATTGGCACTATAGGTACCTGCTCTGAGCTGTGGAAGCTCTTGACAAAACACTTCAATTTGCTGTTTTGAGATTTAAAGTAATTTGCAAAATGTACTTCAAGCAAATACAGACCAAGTGATGAGCTATTTCAAAGAGATCAGAAGGTTTAATATCATTATTGGAAACAAACACACCAAATCACCTTCTAATCCTTGAGGAAACTCTTATTCTGGGGTAATGTTGTGACTAAGAAATTATATCATGGCTCAGAACTTCTCACATTTTGAAGCACAATAGTTCTTGAATTTTTTGGCTGTTGTCAAACTGCAAGTTAAAACATGACACATATACTGTCACTAGTCATCACAGCCTGTGGTCAGGAATGTGTCAGGGCCACTCAAAATCATTTCCAAGCACAGAAGAATATAAAGAAATTTCTATCACAGGACTAGCCTGCGGCAGACAAAAGTGGATACGCTGAGCACTGACATTTAAACCTTGRATCAACTTTACTTTTGAACAGAGCAGTAAGATTTTCTCTAGCTGGTGACTACCATATATTCTACCACATATTTGCTGGTTACTCAAACTCTTAGATTCACGTACCACAGAGCTACTGGCCATTTGTTTCCCTGTACTCGCCGGAGTTTCCTGACCAGATTCAGCACTCAACAGCTTGTTTGAGGAAAAGGTCAGCAAGGTGGCTTCTTCCACTGGCTTTACAGTACCAACAATGTAATTTTTCTTGATGCCATTCTTGTTGTGGTGAACATGATGAATGACCTCTTTGAATCTAACAGCGACTCACACTAACCACTGCCAACAACAGGAAAATGAGGCTTATGAATTTCATACCAGCACTTGCTTGTGAAATACTCGGATTGAGATTCTGGTTCATCTTCAGCTTTCCTGTTGTAGGGAGGAATCACGGCTTGACCAGAAGCAGCAGCTAAGATAGGCCTGGAGAGGGTGAAGTTTCCAGAAGTCACTTTTGTTCCTGTTGAGTCTGCTGCCTCTGTAGTGGCTGTGGTCCTGCTGGTGGCAAATGTCACTGTGAAACAACATTTTAGAATTTTCATTTATTAAAAAAAAAATCCCCCAAAGCTAGGAAATTACACATAAAACACCTGAGAATAATAGTATGCTTGAAAGTTTCAAAAACTGAAAGATAAAAAATTACATGATTAGGTTGCCTGTACAGTCCCAGTTATCACATCTCATTCTTTTATGCTATGAATGTCTTCACTTCCACATTAATATACCACTTTTTCCACAGACAACTTTCATTCCAGCATTTGCTTACACTTAAGTGATTGCCTTTGCAACGTTAATGTTCTCAGCAGTTTCTCTTAAGATAGTGTAGGTGATCTACAGATATTTGCACTTTACTTTTTATTTCTCTCTCTCCTTTCATATAAAACATGTTTTCAGGAAACAAAATTGAACATCATTGTGCTGACCAGCGTCAGAGTGAGAAATGCCAAGTTCTTATTAAAAGCCATTCATATTCTGAGCATTCAGCTCATCCAGTGAGTCTCCTAATTTTTTTCTTGCAATCTGTTTGGGAAGTGAGCATCTTTAGCAAGTAAATGTTAGCAGGAAATTAGAAGAACGTTTCCAGCAGTTAAGGGTTCTTATGTTCAAGTGTTATTTTGAAAATATTTCTGGTTAAGTGCTAACACATTTTCAAGTGTCATTTAACAGGTATGATGGCATTCCATGTGGGAGGTGAGCACACACCAACAACGGTACTACTGCTTCAGCATGACACATATGTTCATTTTGTGTGCTGGAACACTGTGGTTTTCCAGGCTCCCTGTCAATACCTACATTGGCATCATTCACAGAATAATCCTATGAGTGGTATTCCCGGGAGGACTGTAAATTTAATTATTGTCAGAGTGCTTAGAGGCATTTTTGTGTGTCAAATCAAAATACATAAATAAACAAATAAGACAAACTTCTCTTTTCAGTAAAGACACTTTCTACCAGCAGTAACTCCAAGTTCTGCTGTTAGCTACCTGCCAGCTATCCCAGTCCCCAGCCGTGTCTCCTGACACAGAAGCAGAGCTCAGGCACATCAGTAGAGCTTAGCCAGTTTCTGAACACTGTGTGGACAGTGCAATTTCTGGAGAGCTGCAGGAACAAGGCAAACAAACTGCTAGTAAATAAGCTTGGTCCAGAAGGGGAGTTCTGACTAGCTGAGGGAAATGTCAGGGGCAGCCTTCAACAAGAGCAGTTTGGAACAAGAAAATTCATGGTTTCTTTGGGCAGATGTTTGACAAACTTTAGTGTACTCCTGGGAGGGATTACATGTCTGTTGGAGGAAAACTTCCCTTGGGTCCTTGCTTTGAACTTTCTGCAACAGCAAAGGACAGTCTTTCCATCATTCCGTCCACTACTTTTTTCCTCAGTAATATTGAAAGTCCTGCTTATATTGACACCTTGTAATTTTTCTTCTTGTCAACTTTTTCCTACACAGTTTAGCAGCTGGTAGCAGCAAAGATGTCAAAGATCGGATCGAATATGTGAATTTTGCCTTCTTCTATTTCGAAGGTAGGGTTTACCCTCTTAGCATTGGCCTGCCTGGAACACCAAACAGGTGGTAAGTTTACCTACTGATGAGTGAACTTATGCACTTTTTTCTATACCACTTTCTGCTGGCTGTTATTAGTTATAAATCGTGATTAGTTTTATGAAGTTAATATTAGCACAGCACTTTGAACAAGCAAACCTCTGTAACTGTTAAGAATGTTTGTAGCACATTTTATAAAGCAATGTCAAAGGTGACACTGGAAAAGTATTTTTCATATTTTCCTGCTCCTACATGTCATTTTATGTGGACTCAGGATCATTGAATAAGGGCACTCTAAAAATATAGATGTTCACTAATGTTCAAAATTAGGGCTGCATGAATAATTGATGGCCAGCAAACTGGGGAACAAGTTGTGTTCAGATTGAACTAAGTGTAATGGTTCTCATTTTCTTTCCTCAGAAATGGAAACCCCAAGCATTTCTGTGGTAGTAGTTCCTGTTTTGACCTGTAACTCAAGAGCTAGAGCACTCCCACAGTGTGGGAGACACTGAGGCATTTCCAACTCCTGCCAAGTGGTTTCAAGCCCACATCTTTCACTGTTGCACAAAGTGTTCTAGTCTATGGACTTTGTAAGGTGGAGGGGCAGGCAGGAGAAGGTGGAAAGAGAAACAGGATCTCAGTCAGGGCTGTTCACATTATCCTGACTTGTACAAATCATTAAATATCCACTTAATTAGGAGCCAAACCTAGATGACCTGTTGCCCTGTTGGGACAATGTGTGACTTGACTCCCCACCACAGGAGTTTCCTGACAATCAGGCTGACACACAGTCTCTGTCTAAGTATTTCCTGCAAAATAGACCAGCCTGAGAAGGAAAAACTAAGTGAATATCCCATGCCTATGCTTTAGGACATCAAAGAAAATGCAGTTGAAGGAAGTTCACATCCACTACTTGCCTTATTCAGGATGGGGACTTCAAGCAAGGCTTCCCTATCTCCCAGGGGCACCCCAGCTACCATCAGTAGACTGCTCTCAGGTGGGATGATCCCAGCAGAGGGGCTGTAGAGCATACTAAGCAAACATATGTAGAAAATGACTACTGTGCATCATGTTTAGATTCATTTGGAAGCTGAAAATTTTAGGATTTTTTTTGCCTCCAAAAACATAACAATACCAAAGAATTAAGAACCCTAAGGAATTAAATCATTAAGACTTTTCTTACCTTCCCCACTCTCTTACTCCCTCCAAATGAAGCCTGATGTTTAGGACGCTCTCTGGATTCAACCGTCAGAAGGAGGACATAACTGAAATCAGGTCTTCCATAGGCGATGAAAGAAGAATCTCCTGTAGAGATCCCATTCTAGTTGTTTAAAATCCAATTTTAATAAAAAAAAGTTTGGATCATTTTCCCTTCCCAACAAACCCAGTCCTCACTGTATTGCTTGGTCTCTGAGGGGTCTCATAGATAAAATGCTTCTGCCTGAAGATCTACAAGGGACCACTACACCAGGTGTGGTAGGATGAATCCAATAGACTTTGGGAAGCTCAAGGGAGTATTTCCATCTATTGCAATGTTTATTTGTCATATTTATGAATGTTTCACCACTTGCTTTATGCCTGAGAGAAATATGCTCAAGACCTGATTGTTATACAGCAAAAAAACAATACACTGAATTTATTGGTCCTGATTTTCTAGTCCGTTCTTGCTGGTTATAAGGCTAATGGTATCACTGGTGCTATACACCAAATTTGGAGACCACAGTGAAGAAAGCTCAGCATCTTGGAGCTGACAGACAGCATCAGCAAAGACTGTGTGCTTGGCCCTCAGGGCAATAGAGGGCTTGGTTTAAGTTTTGTAGGCACTACTAAAGTAATTGACTGTAACAACAAATTTAAGGAGGGTAGTAGGCTAGTAATCCCATGGAGAGTGTACCAAAATGCAGGAGGTGGCATGAAGAGATGACTGAGGACAGCTGTGGATAAAGTGAATTTACTGGAAATCAAGACTTGTGCTAGTGATGGAGTGAAGAGTTAACAGGTGTGAGAAGAGATCTGGGCAAATAGAATTGCAGGGAGCTTCAATTTGATGTGACTCAGAAATGCTATTAGGGTAAGTGAGGATTCCTGAACAGAGGTCAAGAAATATGATCTTAAGATATGCACATTGACTTGCAGTTTCTAAAGGGCCATCAAAATCTCAGTATTGTCTTTCTTTGCAAAACCCAATTTCCTGTCATTTATTTTGAACTTTGAAAAATCCTTGCATTGGAGTAATTTTAATTTAGTGTTTCAATAACACCTCACACGTGGCCAAGAGTTAGTCCCTATAAGCAAAGGAGTTAGGCTCTGCCCTTCAATGAGGCAACAATTTTTGAAAGGTTTGCTTTTATCCATACCTACCTTGAAAAAGCTGGTGGAGAATTTCCTATCCATTTACATGTCTTTACACTGAACAGAAAGCAAATAAACAATTTGAACAAGCAGCAGATATTTTTTATGAAGTGCTGTGTGTTGGGGCATCATTATTAAAATAATGATGTTCAAATAGCAGGAGGTACTCCTGAATTGATAAAACATCATGTTGATGTGTGAGAAATGTGGAACTGGTCTTGAATAAGGAGTCTACTCAGGAGGGAGTCCTACAGGATTTATTGGCTTCAGAACACATACAATCACCCAGTTGAGTTATTCAGAATTTTTATGGGCATAAATGAGAGCAAAATCTCCCCAGGTATCCTAAAAGGCAGATCAGTGCTGAATGTGCCCACTGAATGTGGGAAACTGTGTATTTGGGATGGGAGAAAAACAACAGGGACTTGCACAGACTGCAATAGATAGGTCAGGTCTTCATACCTCCAACCCTAGACAGGAAAAAGAAAGTCATTAGATCATTGCAAGATGTTAAAGAAGTATTTAAAGTAAAGGTCACTGATTTGATTTATTTCTGTTGAGTAATAAGCACCTTTTCTTCCAGAAGTATGTATTACAAAAGTCAGCTTGAGCGTTTCAGGTATAGGTACAGGGCATCATTCTGAGAAAGGTCAGAGCAAGCAGCAGCTCCTCTTCTTGAAAGGAGCCAAGACACAAAAAAGTTTTTATTAAGACCTGTTCTGCAAAATTATGCCTAGACTTTGTGCAGACTATTTTCAGATGTAAACAGAACTTTTTTGTTACAGGAAAGCTCTCATTGTTTCAAGTGTTTTAAGATAAGTGAGCCTGTTTGCTAGACAAGAGCAGTCTGTTGATAAACCTGCTCTATAAACCATTTCAAATAGAGAACATAATAGGATTACTTACCATGGTTACATATATTTTTCCATCAGTAAATGAATGTGAAACCTCTTAGATTTTTTTTGTTTCAGATGGAGCCACACAGATTAAGAATTAACAGTGCAGGATATAGTCAATTTGATGTAGTTGGAAGGGAATTTTTACTTCTGATGCTGACTAAATAAATATTTATTAGCACAATTCATAGAATATGGAGTACTTGGTATGTCAATGGTTATTCTGATTATTTAAAGTCATGATTTCAGCACTGCCATTTTGTAGCATTAAAAATAATGAGGGATATTAAAATGGTAAACTGGAAATGTGCTCATGGTCTTGAATAGGCAGGTATAAAATCTATGAAAATGTGATACAGAGGTAGAAAAATCAATTCAAGAAAAGCATACCTGAAAACCTGTAAGTGCTTTTTCATGTATAGATAAAGAAATTTTGTACACAGAATACAGAAATGAGTGCTGTGAGCTGCTTGATGTTAACTAGCTATGCTGAATACATACAGTATTTAAGGCCTAATTTAAAAACTCTTAGGCATAGAACTTATAGCCATGTCCCAGCAAGTTGTAAGCATATCAGACCTCATTTGTTGTGTGGCACAGAGTAAACTCTGTGGCAAACCCAAGAATAATTTCAGGAATATGGGAAGAGATTCCAACTAACTCTCAACTGTGCAGGTATTTACATCAGACAGAACAGGTATAAAATACTAATGGATCAGAGTAGCAGGGACAGATTCCCACTGATATAAATTACCAAATTTTCACTGTGTGCAAGGCTTGTCTTTCTCCTGGCTTCTCTTGACTGGAGTCTCTGTGCTGACCCCATAGTCGGCCCAGGGAATTAAGGAGTAAAAYGGTGAGCTGTTATTGCTGGTGAGATTGTTGAGGCAGAGAATCCAGCTTTATTCTGTTTGCTTTGGGTTCAAATACACCATTTCTGGCTCTCTGGGCTATAGAGACTCTGTGGCTTGCCGATGGGCAGGGTGTGCCAACTCCAATTCAGAGCTAGACTATTTATTACTTTTAACTGGAAGAAGAGCAAAACAAGTTCATATCTGCCTGCAGAAAACCATGCAGACATATTTGGCTGTTTTATGATCTGCCTCTTGTCTCAAGGGAGTTGATTTCATTAAAGTCTAACTTCCCCTTTGTCATTTCATTCCTTCTCCTTCAAACTAATACACTCTCTGAATGAAAGATGCCCAGGGGTGCTATTGGAGTTCATCCAAAGGCAGTTACGGTGCAAGATTCACTCTGGTGAGAACTCATCTGCTTTGGAAAGCTCTAGCTCTTGAGCTATGCCAGTAGAGTTACAGTGATGAGATTGTCCTAATGTGGATACAGTTGGGCTGATGGAGAAGTGCTGATTCTAAATCTGTAACGGAAATAGGTCACACTAGGACCAGGTGTCTTGAGTGCAGCAAACCCGCAGCCATATATGAGGATGGGGTGGTAATGAATCTACACTCATCAAAAAACCCCCCCTTTTTGGGTTTTGCCTATACACAGTGTAGAACAGCCCAAAGAGCAACATTGCTGGCACTATTTTAGAATATCCTGCTCTATTAAGCTGTGGAGCTAGTCAATATAGATGCCATAAAGCTCAGTCCGTCAAATGGAGCGGACCAAATCGTTAGTGGGTGCAAGTCAATGCAGCTCCACAAAAGCATCATGGGTCCATGTTCATTTGCATCACTTAAGGGTGCCTTGCACCTTCTATAATCACTTAAAGCTGTGCTGAGGGATTGGGTTAAGATAAAACATTTTACATCTACTTGGCATTCTATATGCACAGATTCTGAGGGAGCCTTGAGATACCTAAATCTTACTGAATTTCTTTAGAAGTTGGACATCTGCTTCCCACAAGCTCTTTTGAAAATCACTGCCATAACCACTTGGTGGGATGTGAGGGAGGAGTGAGTGGGGCCCAGCATTGGCTAAGAACTGCGGTAATAATTTAAGTGACTTCAAGTGAGGTAAATACTAAATATATATTTCCAGTTTGACACAAAATCCTCTGACAACACCATGATCTGAGATCCTTTCATCATGCATGATTATAATCACTTGTTGGCATGAGGCACCTATCTGTCGCATTTATAGTTAGAAGCAGTGGAGGCAGCTGACATCTGACAGGGATGAGGCAGACCTGACAGGTTCCCCCACCTTGGCCCGCTTTTCCTCTCCCTTTCACTCTTGTCTTTCAGAGGGTGGTACGACATCTTGTCGTTACCCTGCAGGCTCTGCATGCCCGATCTCCCTGCCACTAGAGGGAAACATGCCTTTATGGAATGAATTTGAGACCTCACTGCTGCCCTAATGATAGCCAAGGGCATGACTTCAAAATGGGTAGGTAATTCCTGGGAGATCAGAGACCCATTTCACACCAGGCACATGCACATTCTCTTTCTTCATGACTGGCAACTTCCTCTCTATCTGGGTACCTTTTAAAACTCATCAGTGGTGGATCTTTCCTGAATACGGCCTTGGCAGTATGGATTGCTGAGACTGTGTATATTGAACAACCCCAGAGCACTATGATCCTTCCAGGAGAAGCTGGGTACCAGATCTCTGCCATGAGGAACATGCAGTCTGCCAGCTGGTTAACCCTTTAGAAATCAATCATATGTTATCACAGAAGAAGATGAATAACCAAATAGTGACTCAAAGAAGTGTTCCCTGGTTCTTTTTTGTTCCTTGAAGAATATAATGTGCACTTTGTCTTTTCCTGTCAAAGTTCATCTCTTTCCTCACACTTGTTTACTATTGGATGCTATCACCTTGGTGAAGGTTGTCCTCCATCTGCTCTCAGTCTCTGGTGCCTCATTCCCTTCCCATCTGCAAGCGGAGGAAAGAATCAGCTCAAAAACTGGTGGTATCCTTTTCCATGAACACAAGTCATATGATTAGAATAATTCCTAACTTTGCTCAACGTATATATAAAATTGCAATCTCAGCTTCAACAAAACAAGGGAGAACAGTGAATGTAATCAATAGTGGATGAATGAATGCACAAATTAGCATTAGGCTTGTTTCTAGGATGGTCCTTTACTCTTATGTGTCTTTTTTGCTAAAACTTGCTATGAAGAACACTAGGAATTCTTAACAGCTTATTTCACTGTATTAAACTGATGCTGTCTAAAGCTGAGACTTGTTGATAAAATTTGTCTTTGGTATCTAACAGTCAACTCTCTTACCTATTTTTCTGAACTGTTATGCCACAATTGTGACACTTCTATGGACTTCCCATTGCTGAAAAAATGAAACAGTTTTCTCTTATTTTCTTACACCAGCATGGATCTATAATAACACTACCATTGAAATTGGTGGCAGAATCTGACCCATCAACATTTTGTGAGTTTTAAAAACAGCAAGTAATTGAAAAGAAGGCCATTGTTTCCAACTTTAGTAGAGGAACTTTATCTATCAGACAGCTGCTGTACTCTACCTGAGGTTGATTGATGCTAGCTTAATAATGATGATCGATTAGATCATCAGTGTCATCCTTAGAAAGAATGTACTTTAGCTAATGACATCAGTTGACTAATAGATTCCTGTTTAAATGTCAAGGGGCCAGAGTGAGATGCTCTGCTAAGTACTTACATTATACCTATTGAAAAAAAATTACATCAAGTCTGCCTTACAACAAAGGACTTTTGTGACATACATAGTTATAGCTCCTCTATTTCCTCTACTACCGAGAATCAAATTTTGCTTTAAGTTGCAACAGTGCAAAACTGGGAGATACACCATTCATCTTCAAAGTTTGGCTCAGCCTTTCTAGAAATCATCAGATATRAATCACTGAGCTGTTACCTGAATGTGCCTTTCCTTGTTGTCATTACAGAGGGCACATCTCTAGCCCTGAAACCAACAGTATGGAAGGTGGTCCTTTTGTCCACTGCTGTCTCAGGAAAAGAAGCTTTGGGGTGAATTTTCTCTTCCAGCATGTTTGCATTCTGAATCACTCAAATTCCCCTCTCCTAATTATATTTCACCTCCTATGAACGTCTTGAGAACATCTTACATCGTAAGATGTTGCCGTAAACAGACTGCATTTCCCCTTCCTCACAAGCAGAAGACTGTGAATAAATTTTGCATTAACATCATGCACAAATTAATGATTCCAATGGGCTATATCATGCTATGAAATCTTCAGATGTAATTTCCAATTGATTTTAAATTAGCCTTCAGGGAAGTAGTTGCTTAATGAATACCTACATAGGTAAATATGAATGGCAATGTCATTCTGCTAGTGACTATCTTCTTTATGGATTCCTTATGGAGAGATACAATTTTATGACAAGATGTGACTAGCAGATTCATCTTAATCTAAGTATGTGGTAGAATGAGGGGCATACTTTACTATATGTAGATGTATAATTGCACTGTAGAAAATAATTTTTTACTTGAACTTGAATCAAAATGTACAGAACTGTGAGCAGACTGGTTCACTTTATCTTAATATATCTAAAAGCTCACTTGCACTTAAGTTTAACTTCTGAACAGAATTAATTTATTCCTTTTCAGTAGATCACTGCCAGTACAAAACTCACTTGCATAGCTGATAGGACCAGCATTACAGACATGCATTTAGATTTATTTGTTTGCAAGTGTGCATGCATTAATCCAGCTGCCCACTCATCAGTAGCTATATGTTTATAACTGGAAATTGAATATGCCTGACTGAATGAACAGTTTTTATGGCTCTGGCACACTGTTAAGTCAAAAAACTTCATGGAAGGCTGACGAGAGATGGTGCCTGAGCAAAACAAACAAAAATACAGAGTAAGGATATTAGTTTAGAGAACACAGCAGGTTTAATTGCTGCTGATGTTCAATTCACTTGCACACGTTGCTTCTGGAGCAGGCTGATCTGGAAGGACATTGCAGGCAGCAGTGAGGGAAGAGTCAATTAGCACTGCTGATCCCCAGGGAGACAGACGAGAGTCCCTACCTGAAGGATAATCTTTAGCCACCACAGAGCTACTGGGGAAGTGGAGCAGTGGGAGAGCTTTGGGGAGAAAAGAGATGGTTGCCTGTTTGTCACTGTCCAGAGCAGGGGAAGAGGAAATCTCTGGAAGCACATTTGCAGGACTATTCTGCTCATCCCAGYGAGAACCTGGAGAAGCCAACACAGAGGATGGGGTTGAGGGCATTCACACTGCTTAATTTTACATGTGACTTAAGTGGCTAAAGTTATCCAATGCAGAGTCACCCCCAAAAGACTTCATGGGACTCAACCCTCAGCAGCAATAGGCAGATTCAGCTACATCCTGAATTTATATCACGCTGGCATTTTTGGCCCTCCATCATGTCACCTTGCTCCATCAGCATGGAGGGTTTTTCACAAGGTATGAGTCACAGACTGACACTAATTTTTGTTCCCTTGCATCAAACTACCTCGCACTACAGCAAATACAAAGGCAAAGGCAGTCCAGGGGCTAATACAGCCATCACCCTCCTGGGTAAGGAGAAGGATGTTTACTCTGCGCAGGGTGCACTGCCCTCCAGAGTTACCCAAGGAAGTTTTAAACGAGAAAGGGCTAGTCTCAGAAACAGTCTAGGTACAGCAGCGCAGCACTCAAGGTAAAATGGGCTGTAGGCAATCTCTTGTGGTTGTGATGGTGCCAGCAGCAAATGTATTGCCCCAGCTTTTCATTGCTACCCACTCTCAGATGCTATTGCAACTTCTGATCTGCTGCTCAACTACTTGTGCAAGTGCTCCCAAACCCACCTCAGTGAAAGCAAGCAAGATAAATCCGAGTCTGCTGTTTGAATTAATCTGCTTAAATTGACCTTGCTCACACAAGCAGCTCAGTGGCAGCTGTAGAGAAGCCATCTCCTTAAGCTGGGAGGGCACTGGAGCAGGGAGCTGTGACCATGGCTGTGGCCTGCACAGAGGTTTGTGTCGGGGGCTCCCGCATGCCCCCAACACAAACTCACTCTTCCCCAGCCCAGGACTTCATAGTCCCCTCACATAGCTTATCCCCTCACATAGCTCAGGTTCCACTCTGAGCTAAGCATTCGGGGGACCCAACAGGGTTCACAGACAGAAGATAAAATCCTTGTGCGAAGGTAACAACTCACTAAGCGGTATGAGTTTGAAACTCTACCAGCTGTCATCGTGAAAGAGAAAAAAGTGCAGCTCTTAAGACCGAACACAGAACTGTTCTCTTCATAATTTCAAGACAAGGAGAAGCATTCATTGACTTGTTGCATAGTTTGTTCATTTCACCTTTATCTTATATAGATAATAAAAACATATTGAGAATGTCTTTTACCAAGATGAAAAACAACTTGAAAAGAACATCCCTCTTTATCTATCTATCTAGCTTCTAATTTAAGTCCTTAAAAGATAATGGTATATTACAACTACCAATTCAGATTTCCAAAATGTATGGAGAGGGAATCTGACATTTTGTAAAAGTATTTTTTTATTATTTTTTAACACTATTGCTTCCAAGGCTGGAAAATTACCTTTTTTAAGGGTTTTGTGAAAACATCTTTTTAAATTTCCTGCCCCATACATCATGCTGTGATTAATGGCATGAAGTTGTATAGGTCACATTAAGCTTCTTTGCTAAGGAAAACATGATGTCACATATGTGGCCCAATTTGATGTGTCAGAGCACATGAGAGGCCATGCCTGAAATGTGACAGAAACAGTTCTCAGCTTTGCTTGAAACCTAAGGACACACAGCAAAGTGCTAGATAAAGCTGTCTCATGAGGTTATAAAGTATTAACCCTTATACCTTTCTGTAGCACCTTTCGTCCTGAAATATAACTATCTCCAGAACAATGAAACCATTTTCTATTTTAAGTATTGTTTGACAGAATGTTTTCCTTTTTTAAAAGAAATTGAATTTCTAGATTTTAGTGATCTACCCTAGATTTTGGCTAAAACATAAAATCCTGTGAGATACTGAGACCCTTATGTTCACAGTTTTGATTTTAAGTTGATGTGCTGCTGTCATGCCTAGAGTATTGCTTCAGTAGTAACTTGAAAAGAAAGGTACCACCTACAAAATCAGTGGCAGTGCACTGACCCACAGCTACAAAGGTATCCTGAGTCTGTGACTAAAGGCATTTTTTTTCAGATTAGACTTTCTTTGATGACCACCAGCACTATGCAGTGCCTGTTACTATGGCTTCCCAAGTGCTTGGAGTGATATGCTTATCTGCTTTCAGGTTAATTTTATACAGACTAACACCAATGGTTGGTAAGAGGTTCTGCTTAAAATAGACTGACAACTACTGTATTTAAATTATTCTTCATCTGAAGCCATGAACATGTGTTTATACATGTATTTCCTGGATGAATAAAAATTTGAGTTTTATTCTTCTGAACGTAGGCACTTACTTCTTCATAGTAGATTTTATGAAGGTGAGCAGAGCCATCATCTCAGTGAGAATTTATGCTTAATCTTTAGTCCCCAAACCTTTTTAAAAAAGGGAGGCCATTTTACAGTATGAAATTCCGATGAGTCTTTGGCCAGATCTGCTCAAAAGTCTAAATAATATTTGTCTTTGTCTGAGCCCAGGCCTGCCCTGATGCATGATACAGATTCCATATGTGTCAATTAACCCTTTCTAGTTACTCATTTAAAAAAGTTGCATCTCATTTTTCTCTCAGTTACCTTACATTGGTGCTATATTTTTTGCTCTTTACCTATATTAAGGCAAAGAATATCATGTGCTGTGTCCATGCCATGAGTCTGTCAAATAATAAACCTATATTGGGTTAGTGTCTTTATATTCAAAAGTTTCAGTCAGAATTTCTAAATATTCCTTAACACAGCACTATTAGTGGGAATAGCTGTCAGATGAAAATGATCATCTCTAAGTTCTGTGCTTATTAACATTTAGCAACTTCTCTGAAGTAATTAATTGTCCTTTCATATTGAAAATCTTCATTGTTTGGTAAAAGTGCCATGTTTTTGAAGTGTTGGACCAAAATTCATTGGATCTCTTTGCCTAAAAAAAAGTCTTTAATTTCCTGACTCTTCTGTGAGAACAAGTGTAGTTAAAAAGGGCTGATTGCTCTTTTCTAGTATTGCCATTGGAGTTATGTTCAGGGAGATGCAAGTCATCATTTCTTCTTCTCCTAAGCTCTTCTAAAATGTCACTCTTGACATGTACTGTATATACACTGCAAAGTGTGCCCAGATCCCAGATCCAGGCTCAGATCCAAACTTCAGGTCTGGCCAAGTTTTTGTCTTTCTGCTCTTTACTGCATACAGTCCCTGCACGTGGTGTTGCTTCTATTCTGGTACATCAGCTAGAAGAGAGTTTGATGCTAAGGAGTTGTAGGAATGTGTCTCAAAGTCCTTAATACTGCCTTAGACAGAGCAACTTGAAGGACTAGTTCATGGGAGAACCTGTCTACACATTCATGTACCTCTGCCTGAGCCTATGTCTGGTGTGCCTGAGCGTGTGCATGAGTGGGCATGTGTTTTCCATGGGAGGTGACTGGCTCTACTTTGCTCCACCTTGCCTCCTGCTAGCTGAGATGAGGAGGAGGCGTTTTGGCTCAGTGTCACTGTAGTGACACCCAGGTTCAGTCCAGCCTCAGAAAAGTTGAATTAATCAACTTGGCTTTTCCTGGAGCTGCAAGGTGTTGTTCCCTGGCTAGCATTGGTCCTGGTGGAGGGTGCCTGGGAGGCTGAGCGTGCTGACCTCTGCAGCCTGTTCTTCTTCTGCCCCAGAATCGCTACAGAAAGGGGAGCCCAGGGCAGAGACCAGCAGAGCTGGCACACCTGGTATGTGAGACTGAGGATGAGAACGGGGCTGTTGTTAGCAGGGACTGGTCTCCTCTGCTTACTGGGCATCATCAAGCAAGCACAGCACAGTAAATGTAAATGAAATAGTCACTGATGAGTGGCCATGGTCATACGCCACAGTATCATTAGGGAAGCGGCTGGGCCCATACAGGGGCACGGTGCATGCTCAGAGGGAGCAGCGGCCAGTGCTGCATCCCCGGTATGTAGGTACAGGAGGGACAGGGTATAGGCACATTCCGGAAGGCAGTGAGGAGCTCTGGGGTTACAGGCTGAATCGCACATTCCCGTCCAACCAGTTGGGCTACCATAGAGTTTGTCATTTTATAGAGGCAAGATATAGAGTCAGGAAAAGCTAAATCCCAAGCAAAACACATTTGCCTGTCTTCGGGGCTACATCAGTCCCGGTGAATAACACCCCCTCCCCACAGCCTTGTTTCAGTTTATTGCCTGCTTCTATCTATATTCAGAAGAAAGTGGAAGCTGTCTCCTTAAAATACTCATAATGCATTTTGTTCAACTAGTCTAAGATTCTAAGTTTAGCTTTCCCCTAAAGCCACAAAACATTCTTCGTAATAAACTCTCTTTTTTTTTCCTATTTGGGAAGGAAAAGAAATTGTTTATTTTTAACAATTCAGTTCAGTGGAAAAATTATAGCATAGTGAATAGCAAGTAAATTAACAATTCTCTCTATTATCCAAACCAGCAGGTCTCCTATTAACAAGGGCAGTTTGTGGCCCTTAGATTACAAGATCAATCAGGCAGTTAATTTTTCTTTAATTTTAGGGAATTGAGTAATTGTAAATCAGTTAAAAGCTACATGTAGGACTTATGTTTACCTGTGCTGAAATTGTTTAGATGATTTCATATCACTTGCTTATTCCCTTTGATTTATCTTCTGAAGCTGGGGTCATTGATTGTATGTAATTTATCCCAGATTAAGAGCAGTTACAAAAGACCCTCTGCAACAAATCTGATGCATACAATACCTTCAATCTGTCCGTGAGAAATGTGCTTAGAGAACTTGACACAGCCAAAAAGATGTTAACTATACATAGAAAGACTGGGGAAGAGGAGATATTCTATCTACTGTGTTTTGTTTAGAGATTTAATGGAAGCCTTTTTTGGGTTTTTTTTTGTTTGTTTTTATTTTTTGTTTAATCAGGCCTGTATATTGGCATGAAGTGCAGCTGGTGAGTGAGCTGGCCAAGGAAATTCAAATGAAACTTAAAAACTGGAGTCAAGTTTCATGTCCCCTTTCTGAGGGTGGATTTTATTCAATGGCAGTAGCTAACAGAAAGTTCGAAGTAATACATAGCAGAGACTACTATTGTGCACAAATTAGGATTAGAGAGGAAATATCCATCTCCATAATATGCCCTTCCTGAAAAGATAGATAGATGAGACCTGATTGAGTTCTTCTTTACCTGTGGGTCTTTACTATCTGCTGGCTGTACCTAGGGAGCAGGAAGCCTTGCATTTGATTTCTTTTAGATCACTTGACTATACATAGTCATTTGCCCTATGTCAGCCTCCAACTTTAATGGTTCAAAGGCAGCTCCATGTGTACGTGCACCTTAAGCTTTTGTTCTGAGATGATGAGTTGGTGTCATTAAGGGGAGCCAGATTCATCCCAGTCAGTGCTGGGAAGCCAAGAGACTGTGCCAGGAATAAGAGGGAGCATGGATAGATCATGCTATAGCCATCAGCCTTGCTAGCTTCTGCAGTCCTGGAGGGACACCGAGCCCCAGCATAATTTAGAGCAGCTTTAAAAATGCCCTAAATTATGCCACAGTCTAAATCAGTTCCTTGCAGCCAGAAGGGAAATGGAAGTAGTGTGAAGCCATGCTGGTAGGCTCTAGTGTAACTGAAGGTCTGTTTTATAACGTAGGTTCAGGACCAGAGATCTCCCTTGGAAATTCAGTCAGTAGACAGTTGCACTGCTGAATTGTGTTGTGCTACCTTTGAAGATTAAAAGAATTGAATGGCTAAGATTAAAGTATACTTTTACAGTGTGAAGGCATACAACATACCTACTCAGAGAATTAGATGAGTCATTCAAAAATTCAGTGCATCAATACATTATTTTTTAAACACAAATAAAACCTGAATAAACGCTGACACCGAGTTCGAAAAAGTTGTGAATAGGCACATATTCACTTATGAGCATTTAGTAGAAATCATTTGTGGTGAAGAGGAAAAAGAATTAATAAAAAACAGTTTCTAGAAAGGCTAACATCAGAAGAGAGATAGTAAATGTAGTTCTTCAGGCTGGTTCCTGGTGTTGGTTCTACAACATCAAGGACAAAGGAGGTGTGAAGATGATGGTATTCAAGCCCAGAAAGCATCTTTAGATCATGTAGCCTGAAATCCCTCCTGTATCACAGATGTGCAACTTATCATCACTTCTTAGTTGAATTCAATAACGTGTTGGATAAAGGACCTTCCAGAAAATCATCTGGTCATGATTTGAAAATATAGAGAACTGGAGAGCCTGCCTTTTGACTAGGCACCTGTAAAAATGGCTATCATGCTTCATACATTTCATAAAAATGGCGTTCTGCTTCTCTGATTTGAAGTTGTGTGGTCCGCATTTGCCTCCAGCACTCAGATCTTATTATGCCTTTCCCCACTGGATTAGAGAGCTGCTGTTCTGTCAGTCAGTTACTACATGTGTTAATTACAATGTCAGCTATACGGATGATCTAGAAAAGTAGCTTTACAATTCTTCCCTCCTGCTAGAGCACAGCAAGTACTGTCCTATGTGTGAGGGTGGTGCTGTAGGCTAGGCCTGGTCTTCTCTTCCTGGGAGGCTGTATTACCCTGCACAGTCGTAAAACTGAAGTTGTGCAAAGGTGATTCAGCTTTCTAACATGCAGTCCCTCAGGGAAAAGAGTCTGCTCTCTGCCATGTCAGTGTAATTCCACCAACTACAGCTTGTTTCTCCACACTCATGGCGGTGTAACTAAGAACAGGGTTCAGCCACAACTTGACAGCAACTGTAAAATGTAACAAGGGCTGGACCGTAGAGTCAAACCACCTCTTCTCAGTAACATAAATGTCCTTCAGTGACACTGTGGCAATGTAGAGGTGCCTTATAGAGAAAAATAGTTGTATTTTATGTTTACTTAAAGAGATATTTTTACTGCTAAAGTAGCAAAAGGAGGTCATCTTGAGTTGCAAGCCAAAATTTTTAAGAATACTCAGAGTGCTTTGAACACACTCAACATGAACTTCCATGACCTGACTAGTACATCCAGCAGTCCTGTGTGTACAGCATAGTCCTGTGAGGAGGTCCTAGCTTGGGACCTCTGTAGGAGCTAACAAGTCCCCCTCTCAGTGAGGTTAGCAAATGTGGGTGGAGTGCTTTGCTGATGCAGTAAGACTGCTGCTTGTTCCAGGACAAGCTCAGTAAACACTAACCCAGGGGGTCTACATACCCTCAGCAAAGCCTTTGAGTCACTGTGTCCAAAACCCTGTGCTCAAGCTTTTGGACTTATAAATGTTAGTAATCTGTAGTTTCCGTGATGAGATGTGGACGTGTACATTTAGAGGACTTTACTGCCCTGCTCTCCTCAAGACAGTGTATGCATAGACTATACTGTCTGAGCCTCATCTCAAAGAAAAGAAATCCAGCTGCACATGTTCTGGTGCTCCTTCAGCTCCACTGCTTCATCCTTGGTATGGTGCATATCACAGGTGATATAATGTTTTCTTCTAGAGCTCAGGAACAGACTTGTTAGTCATTGGAGAACTCAGCACAACTCAATTAAATTTCTTCCACTGCCTAATTGACATTTAGTCAGCTAGGAAGAAAACAACACCAAGAGAAAACAGGCTTTCTTTCATTTAAGAGGTTATGAAACTTCATGATCCCAACTGGCCAAATGTGAGGAAGAAATGAGGAAAATTTAGTTAGACACTGAGTGGCCTCTCCTCCAAGATTAACTGTAATATATATGTGGTTATGGCTTCCCTTTTGAGGATCCTCCAACTCATTTCAGGTATGCAAAAGTGTCAAAACATCTGTGACAGCATGGCATTGCACCTTGGTGCATAACATAATATGAAATCTGTGGTCTCAGGACCAGGATTAACTCTTTCAACCAAAGAAGGCGATCAGGCCGCAGAGGTGTATGCCGAAGGCTTAAGGCTCCGAGCATCTGTGATAAACTTCATCTCTTGAAGTGAAATGGACATGCAGGGTCATTGCCATAGGAATGTGGGTCACCCCTCAGCTTAAACTGATACATCAGATTTCCCTTGAGAGCAATGCGGGACAGTGTTCCAATCTCTGGGAACAACACCTTCTTGCAGACAGTTTCCAGCACTTAGCACCTAACACCACTCTTTGGGGGAGAAGACTGTGGTGTTTATTCCTAATAATCTCTTAAATCATATAGGCATAAGAAAGCAGGCAGACATCAGGATCCTACTGCCTCTTAGCCAAAACACTGGGACACTGGGGCACACAACCTATGAACTCTGCCTTTTCTCCAGAACCCAGGGATGGGGCAATCAAGCAGCAACAGATGTTGTATAACTTGACTCCAATAAGCTTTTGACACTGTCTCATGGGGTGTTGTCATAAGCAGTCCAGGGGAAACTGGTCTAGATCATGTTTCTTATCTGGTAGTCTGTGGACCAACCTCTAGTGTTTTGTAAGATATCAGGTAAGTTGGAAAATAGCTACAAGTAGCAGTTAAAAAGAAACATATATGCTCCCATGCATACTGGAAACACAAAACAAGGAGGGAGGAGAAATAAACTTTCATCTAGTTTTCACCACACCTAATTCTCATGTGGTGACTTTGCACAAGATAGTCCATGGATGTTTTCTCAAAAGGGTTGAGTGGTTCTTGTTCAATAAGGTTGAAGAAGATTGCTCTAGATGAAAATGTAACATGGCTGGTGCAAATCTGGTTTAAAAAACCTTGCTCAGAGAGTAGTTATCAATGATTACCTTTACAACTGAGGAAATGTGTCCAAGCAGTTATAATCTGGGCCTCATGTTATTGAGTATTTCATTAATGGTTTGGATGATGGAGTAGAGAATATAACCATTAAACCTGCATATGACGCTTAGCTGGAGGGGCAAATGAATGGTAAAGGACTGAAATGTTTGTGACAAACTGAAAAAAAACCCAATGGGCTAAAAAACCTGCAGATCAACAAAGAAAGTGCAAAATTCCATTCTCAGGAGGAATAATGCACAAACATAAAATGGAGAAGTTCAGCTGACACAGATCTACTGAAAGGACTCCAGAGATTACAACAGGAATTTAAGTCAACAATATCACATGGTTGGGAAAAAACAGCAAATATCACACCAGGATATGTAAAGAGGAGTACTATTTGCTTTACTGTCTACTGATAAGGCTTCATGTTAGTATTGTGTCCAGTTTTGTGCACCATCCTCCAAGACAGATGTTGAGGAGTACAGAAGAGACTGGTGTGGGTGATGCAGCTCTAGGAAACAAGATGTATGTGGATAGACAAAAGAACTGGGAGGGGTTAATCCAGAGAAGACACAGTGTGACACAGCCACGGTCTCCAAATACTGTTGAGTTTGATAGGATGAAAACCCATAGGCTATGTGGATATTGAGGTTAGATGTTAGGAAATCTTGCCAATGGTAAGGAGAGAATCGTAGGAGAGGTTGCGGAGTCTCTGTGACCTACCTTGAGTCAGGGCAATGGTCAGATATATCTCAGCCAGGACCATTAGGCAAGGGAGGCCTTCTGAGTGCACAGCTGCCAGCAGCCTGTGTACCCTACTAACCTTCTTTAGCCTGGTGGTCAAGTCTGCTTTACCACAGTCAACAAGGAATAATCTGCAGTGTATTACATATGCCACCTCCTATTTTTACTTGTAAAGTTTCCCATATCCAATGTACTGAGTCTTCCTTGACCCATCTTATGTTTTCTCTGGTTGCTCCTATTTTTACTGCTAATCATCTGCATAAGAATGCTTTTTTGTACTAATTTTTTATGGCTTCATACCAAATACAAGTTTTAAATGAGTACCTCAGCTCCCAAGGCTGGATTGGTAGCAAAAAAAAAAAAAAAAAAAAAAAGCGCTATATATCAGTATGTGCTTCAGAAGCTACAGAAGCTTCAGAAGACCTCTACCTCCCTAATATCAGAGAGCACAGTAAGAACTACTGACAAAACAGGTTCCCAATGCCTGTAAATCTGGTAGGGTTCCCAGGTGTACAGGAAACAACAATGGATCCAAGTTACACTAAGCAGAAAGTAGCAGTTAAGAATAATGCCTTAAAGTAAGCACAGTTATGGCGGTGCAAACCAGGTCTAGCTGAGAAGAAAAACAGACTCAAAGAAACTTGACTCAAGTAACATTATTGTAAGACCAACTTCAGACCCAATAGACTTAAGCTTCTCACGCTGATTTTGATTAAACTCTTGTCACATGTGATATTGATTTCAACTGAATTATTTCTGTTCACACAATGTGAAGGAGGCAGACTTTGTCCCTATGAGCATAGAAGGTCTGCGTGTCCTTCAGAAAATATAGAGAAAGTAGTCTGCCCTTCCAGCATTGATTATTGTTTCAATACATGCAGGAACAGGAAAGCATTATGCATGTGCATTTCCCAATGGCTAGCTTCAGGACTAAAGGGAGAAGTAACATTTGCATTCCTTAAAGAACTGATTGAGATTCTAAAAACAGATTGGAAACTTAATGGTAAGAAAGGCACAGCTTGAAAGTCTTTACTTTTTGGCATGAAAGTGTGGACCAGATTGACACAATCTGTGACGTAGTTTCTAATGAAGTATTTGTAATGAGACATTTAAAGCAACTCAAGAGGCCTCTCTATCCTGTTGGGAAAGGAACACAAGGAGCACATATTTGAAATTCATTCAGCAATGAATACATAAGCTGATCTTGACTTGAATTTAGAGTAGGATTCAATTGTAGATAGGTGCTTGGGCAAGAAGTTGCTTGTAGCAAAAGAAAGAGAGATAAATTAAGAGCTAAAATAGTTGGAGGAAACTCTTGGGAAAATTATCAAGAAGAGAGAGAGAGAGAGAGGTATCTGCTTATTGAACTGTTGAATCATGGAACTGATTTCAGTCAGAAAACTTTGTGCTGAAATTTCATGCAGAGACAAATTTGATTTTCTTAGTAAGTAGGTGGGAGGAGTAGGACCTCTTGATTTCTGTTTCTCATTCACATCTTGACTACCCCAGGTAGAGAAGCATCTTTGGTGCTTGCTAACAAACTTTAATGAGCCCATTTTAAACCCCTGCTGTAGCTGGGGTGAGTGTTTGAAACATTTTTTCTCTTAGTGTTTAAATGTGTATTAATTAGGCAACTCAAAGCTCCCACTAGGCCTGATCTTGACCCACTAACATCTGTTAAAATCATAGTTTACCTTATTTCTCTGTTAAAAAACACCTGTTTCCCTACATAAAACAATAACAAATGAATGACCATGTTCTAGCTATCTGACCTTGTTTCTGCAGCTCCATTTTCTCGTCCTAAAATATCATTTTTGCTTGCTTCCTTTGCTAATTAGTTAGGAATTAATTTTCTAGCTAATCTGCTTGTGTAGCTCTTTGAATATAAAGTATTTTAAAGTGCCAAATATTGCTATTACTGCTGATTAGGTTATTAGGTAATAATCAGTAGCTGAAATAGGACTTCCCAGAATGAGAAAAAAGTATGCACTTTTCCATCCTATTTCTCATCTGTGGGACGGCCAACTCTTTCTGAGGTGCTTGTATGGCATACTTGTATACAGCTCCTTGAGGTGCCTGTATGGCATAGTCATATACACAGGGGCATTTTAACCTCTGGTCATGAAATTAACTTTTGGATGCAATGACAGCTATTACTCTTCATGATATGAGTCTATAGGCCTTCAGAGGTGTAACTGAAAACACAAGGCACAAGGAATTAGGCTGAAGTTGGGCTGAGTGAATCTGAGCACAAGCTGTCTTCTGTGGTATACAAATGTCAGAGAAGTGGCCAATTACAAAAGCTGCCATCTTCCTTAGTAGTAATTGGCCAAAGTCTGGCATGGACACAAGGGAAATTCTTGTCCTTGAGCCGCTTCTTGCTTGCTTTCACTGACAGGGCATAAGGTAGAAGAGCCTTCAACTCTAGCCTCCAAGATTAGGTCTGCAGTGTCTTTTAGAACTGGACTCTGATGATACTCTGCTGATTTGTGTCAGTGAAGGATCTGGCTTTATGTTGTCAAGTGTAATAAAGCCAAATGTTCATATGAATTTGCTAACAAATGAAGGTAATTGGGTTCTTTAGGAGGGAATGAGATGACAGCTTTTACTGTACTTCAAATATCAGTCCCAATTACTGTAAATACGATCATGATGCAAAACATTAATTAGGAGAATCTAAACTGTTTGTAATGTAGAGTCCCATATGAATGATTAACTACATGCAAAATATCGTGCCTGATTAGAGTCATTCTACTGAGACACCCATCTGTGAGCTCTGAAATAAGCCTGGTAGGAGGGGAGCAAGGATCACAGCACTGAGGGACAGGTGTAGTTGAGATGACTTAGGAAACTATGTGGTCAGGCATAACTTATGTAGGTGGTTATAGGGCTTCCAGAGTAGAAACATCTACATACCCTATATTCTTTACTGTAAGTGTCTTCAGAAAGAATATTTCAGTGAAAGTCAGGTACCAAAGCAGCACATGACTTACTCAAAGTCACCGGAAGTCTTAGCCTAACTTTAGTTCTTACGCATGGGTGGAAGTGGCTGTCCACTACCAGGTGAGAAATAAAACTTCATAAAAAAGATGATGGTGAGCACATGATTAGGGAAAGACCAGGAACTGCAAGCTTTTCTGTAGGTACTGCCAGGTACTCTTTCTGATGGCATGGATTTTTGTGATCCTGCTTTAACAAGAGTTTATCAATTGCCAATGAAACAACACACCTGGAAATGCTGGCTCCAGGTAATTCCTATGGGACAAACGTGTTGATTACCTTCCTTTTAGTCATGGGCAAACTCTAAATGACGATGGACATTTTATTGAAATAAATAACATCTGGGTACGGCCTTTAGGATGTAGCTCAGTGATAGCACTGATTTATCAAAAAAGGAAAGAAATAATCTCCAATCTTGTGACTTAGTTTTATTTGCATGTTGTATGGCAGACAGATGGACCATGAGAGCTTGAAATGCTTTATCTGCTGGTTTGTATCTTATTTGAAATGTGTTGGTCTTCTCAGTTCATTAAAAATACTAAATAACGATACTATTGCTGTGTTATTATGAAACTTGGATATGTGTTGCCAAATGGGCTATTTTAAGCAAAATATTCTGTTGTAGTCTAAATGTACTATTGTTCCCCCTTGGATGTGAGTCCGCAGCTACTGAAATTTAAAAGCTGACAAAATGGTGTATCTCTGTGAAAACTTTGGTGAAAGAATCAAGCAACAAAGGATAATTGTTCAGAGTTCAGACTCCTTTTTCAGTTCATTCTCAGCCCGAAAGTCCCCTCTCTTTTTCTGGTAGTGGTACTATATTCATTACTGGTGGAACGGCTCGCCACCAGATCTCCCACTGATCCAGCTGGAGCATGAATATACACTCCCATTTCTGTCAAATTACTCGGATCATGTGCCGTGGTACTTATGCTGCCTCCATCTTCTGTGCCAGCTTTAGGGGGAACAGATGATACCCAGTGCAGCACAAACCCCGCTGGTACAAAATTAACTTGCTTTTGGAGAATTCGGAACCAGCAGCACTTTGCACCAGGTGGCTACAGCACTTTTGATCCAATACTGGCAGCCATTGGGTCAGGTTTGCAGTACTGAGTGCTCAGAGCTGTATGCCCAGAGCTTGCTCTGATCATGTCATGAGCTTTTCTGCCTTTTCTTTCTGAGCAGCTTTTGTCTTCTCAGACACTTTCAGCTATATAACCCCCCCCCCCCCCCCAAAGTCCAATAAACTCTGCAGCTAGTTATGCTGATGCATATCTTTAGTGGTGACATATGTCTGTTTTGGGAACCGAGAATGGTATTGTTTATTATATAATTCCCTAGAGGACTATAATTGATACTTACATTTATCCCAAAATGGAAGGTGGCTGTTACATTCACTTGTTCCAAAGAAAATTAGTCCAGCGCACAACAATACAATGCTATAGAAATTATATAAGAAAATAATAACAAAGAATTTAAAGTAAGCAATAACCTAACACTTGGATTTGTTATCTCAGTACGCTCATTTTATGATGAAATAAAAGCAGGTTTATTCATGAGCAGCTTATGAAAATTTCACTTCAAGTGCTCTGTCAGCTAATTGTTTAGGAGCTCTTCAGAAAATTCCCTAACCATTGATCACCATGATATAACTTATTTGCTTCCCCTTGTTGATGCTGGAGTAAAAGTCTTCAGTGGGTTGTTTTCATAGAATAAATGAAGCTGATGAAGGAGGCGTAAGCATTCGGGCTTTAATGAAAATCAGTATAGAATACACACTAGGAGCTATAAGAGGAGTGTTATTTTAGGGTGCCTTTTAAAATCAGTTGCTGAAGTGTGGTGCAGGTAACAAGTGAAAACATTGTCAGCTGATACTAACAATGTTTACTCACTGTTCTTGTTATGGTCTCCACTCAATTTGAAAATGTTTACATTGCAAAACTGCCACTAAAACCTCCCTGTATGGTTCTGAGCAGAGAGGTACCTGTTTTTCCTAACGTTGTTCAAATTTCTACTGGTAGCACCAGGATTCCCCTTGAGGACTGGTGCATAATAGGGAACAGTTCCCAGAGGATGGACTGCCCAGTTCGGCCACTCACTGGCAGGGCAGGAGAAGTGTCAGAGATTGCAGATGCTCCTGTCAGTGATGCTGTAAATGAGTATCTCTGGTGCTCTTCCCACTTTCTTACTCAAGGCCTTTGGTCAATCAGAAATGTGGTGTGAGTTTCTGTCTGAAACGTAGCACGATTCACTGTCACTGAAAAAGCTTCTCATAATTCATCCCCAAAGTAGGATGTTTGTCAGCGATGAAAGGCCTGGTGTCAGTTCTAAGCATGATTTGATTCATGCATATTTTGTAGTGTGTTGCTCTAGTGCTCAATTTAGGGACAATGAAGCCAGATTAACTCATGAATATTTGCATCTGAGGTAGTTGTTCTCATTATATTGATAATGAGTGCTTCTGGCTCTAGTTGGGTAGTGAACAGTTTCAAGAACTCTTGGAAGCGAGCAATAAGAATTTAGGATGATTACTTTTCAGAACAGCTAGTCCCTAAAACTAAAAAAAACAGGTTCTGCTCTTCCCAACAGCACAGAAAACAGCTGAGAGAGACTAAACAACCCAGGCTGTAAACATTATAAAGCAGAGTTCATGCAGCCATCTTTTGCATCTTTCCACCTGAAAACAAATGGAATAAATGTTTCCAAAGTATGAGTTAGCTGAGTTCTAGCACCACCTCTTGGCTCCCACCTGTAGGTAGGGGATATTTCAAGCTAAATAAATAAATAATGGACAGTCAGGTATCTGAGCCTTTTTGGGTAAAGATCATTCAGTTCTTCTGCTCATCCTGGAGAGATGTTATTTTCTCAGCTAGAGTCATATAGCAAGCAATCTACAAGCCTTATAAAGCACTAATGGAATTTCTGATATTTTCACTGGAAATTTCAGCTGTGATTGATCTTCTGCATTGTTTACATTGCAGAAGAATCAGGACTCCTACAACATTTTTTTAAAATCAGTTATTTCCTTTTTCAGAGTAACGGTAGTAATGTCAGATGCAAAGACATCTTTTCCAGGAAAAGAAGGATCTTGCCAGTTTTACAGATGGGTTGTATAACTGAAATTTTCTTCTTATCACAGTCGCATTGCATGTTAGGATCTGTTACTGGGTTTGTTTGTTTTTGATGCAAATGTCATTCACAGGAAGAGCAACCCCCAGTCAATCTTTCATTGGACAGATTCACGAAAGAAAAATCTATGAAGGGTTACTAAACATAAAACCTGTCACTGGATCACAAAGTCCCCAAGCCACAGACCACTTTTCATCACAGTGCGTGCACGAGTAGCTGCGTGGTCAGGTGCTGGCATGTGAGACGGGGCAGAGAGCACAGTCTGACTGACACACGCTGCGTTTATGTAGTATGGTTAGCACTGTAATGTTTGTTAATTTTTAAACTCTCAGAAGGATAGTATGGCTGAAAGCACAGCTAGTTTATTGCAAGTGAATGAAGTATCTGTTATTTCCTGAAGAAAATCTTGAGAATGAACTCAGGATGGGCACAGTCAAGAGATATGGTCTGAGCCCCATGTCCTGCGTAATGGCATGGTGCAGATTTTCTGCATGGGGAACCAGAGAAGCCCAGGTTATTTAGACTATAAAGTCTGTATGCAGCTCTGCTGAAATCCTGCTGAGTGACAAGTTCAAAAGATTACTTTCTTTCTCCAAAAACATCAGGAGTTATACTGCCCCATGTTGTGAACTCATGACAACTCAGTTCAGTCACCATCAGAAGAGACAAACCACAGAGGGATGTACTTCAGTTTAAATTCTTGAAAACATCTTAGTTTGCCTCAAGCTAAAGTCCTAGTTGTAGATGTAGGCTGAAGGAGAAGTAGACTATTTATATTTTGGTAATGAACAGAGCTTGGTTATCAGGAGGTGTCAATCCAACCTGGAGAGATCCCTCATACCACTGCCTCAGACTCCCCTGCAGTTGGCATTGTTCAGGTCCAAATTTTAGAAGACAAAAGTATAAGACCTCTATGATGTTGCAGTGGAAGATACACACAGAGGAAAAACTATTCCTTGTGGCTCCAGTCATAATGATAGAGAGAGTGTAAAGGTATTTAAGCTATGGCATTCATTTTTTTGCAGTGTGAGGCAGCTCTGCCTCCAGCTCCTTGTATTGTCTCAAACAGAACGATGCAGAGAGACAAGGTTACACTTCAGGAGTGGGTTCAGGACTTGAAATCTGGCTTTGTTCCAAAACTAGGACTGTGCTTTCATTCTCTACGAAGGAAAAGTCAAATATCATCTTGTTTTCCAGCAGCAGATTTTGTCTCTGCTTTGTGTTGACTCTATTACGGACTTTGCAAAGGGATTATGATGTAGCTTAGTTTTTGAAATGAAGAGCTGTTCTGAGGGACCAAAACAGGGATGTTTGCCCCTTAGATAGCTACCTAGGATGTGGAGATTATTAGAAGTTTGTCCTCAGTTGGCTCCATCACATTTTGCTAAACAGCTGAAGAGAGAAGGATAGTCCTGTGACTGAGGCAGGAGATTCAGTTCCCAGCTCCAACAAAAAACGTGTGCCACAATTCCTTCACTGCCAGCAAGGATTAATACTTTCTTTCCTCATTCCCTACAGGACTTACCTGAGTGTTCCCAAGGTGTCAGGAGGGCTATAATGAAAATGCTGTGTATCTGTGAAGTGCTCAGTATTCTTTTTTGCTCCCTGTCTCTTTAATTTGGGGTCTGTTAATAGGAATAGCAAATGTAGCCGGCGGACAATTCTGCCTCTTAGACATAGCAGTGAAATTGGAGAGTGTCTCAAGACATACCTAATTACCTACTGCAGTTGTACTTGCTGGTATAATAAAGACATTATGGCGCAGTTCAGTAACTTATTGTCATGTGGAAACCAATTCACTAACCACCAACCTTATTTGCCGTTTCACCAGTTTCTCGTTCTGGCATCTCCTTTTCATTCTTGTTCTGCAGCTGTCAGCCAACCTCCACCACACAGCTCTGCCAGAAGCTCTGCCAAGACAAATAGCAGGAAAGTGTGTGCATTTCAATTTGGGTCCAAAACAAGCTAGAGTCAATGTCAGAACCCTAGATTTCAGGATGTACAATTCCATCCCTACTGAGCTGAAAACTACCTTTTCCTCCTCAGGAACAGTAAAACAGATAGGACAAGTGAAGGACTGAAATGTAGTCCTCACATTACACCAAGGATCCTCCTCCTTCTCCTCCTAGCAGAGGGAGAGACCTTTCTCAGTCACAAGCCTAAGAGCAATTCAGACTAAGCTCTAAGTGCTTTCATGTCAACTCCTTTACTAGATAAGTTTCCAGGTTCCTGTGAATCCACCTGTCAAGGTACAGGCCTTGCTGAGTACACTACCTGGGTGGCATCCCTTCGAGGGTTGTATGAGCTGTCTTACTGAACCAAGGGTTTTTAAAATCTTCCCTGAGCACAGGATGCTCATGAAAAACCGTAGAGAGACAACCTGAGGGAGTTTATTTGCCAGCACTTCATGCTGCTGTTTTACAGCAGCACCCAAAGGTCAATGACACTCACTGCTAACACCTTAAGTTTGGCTGCTCTAAAATTATTTTTCACACAGTCTTCACTAAGGGAACTGAAAAAGCCTTATAGGGACATTCCCAACCTGTGTAGGCCCATATATGTAGCTGCCTCAAAAGAGACACTGTCAACTCAAGTATTAGTCTTAAAATTAGACTCTATTAAAAAAAGGAGGTACTGATTACATTTCTGAAATTATTTTTAAGTTCAAAAAAGCCTAGGCCACTCTGATAGCAGCCATCTTCTCCCATCTAAAAGCATCCTAGGAGGAGCTGTGAACTCTTAGCTCCCAATGTCTCGGATGCCAGCTGAAGGCTCTTAGCTTTAGTTCTTTGGAGCTAAAATCTCAATTGCCCTCTGTCATTTAGTAAAAATTTCACCTGGATCAGCCAGGTTATGTTAGAGACCTGAAACCATTGGGTGTTGAAGAGCTCTTGTCATTTACCTAGCTGGTTTTAGCCCAGTTCCAGTTTAATTGTCTGTCCAAGGGCAGGTACAGAGGAGCACAGCGAGAGAGTGCTGAGCTAGGGCTGCAAACCTCTTGTGTCAGATGCAACATTGCATTGCTGTAGCAGTACGATGCAAGCTCGAGAGGTTCAAGCATCTCCCCACTCCTTACATGGGGTAGACCTGCCCATAACACCCCCATCCTGCAGCCTTGCTGGGATGCAGTATCCATACATGTTTCTTGGCACTAGTTTTAACCTGGTCTGTGGGGTTTGATTCCGGGTGGAGTTGGTCTGTCTTAGATTTCCATGGGAATGGAGGAGGCTTGGCTGACTGGGGCCTTACACAACTGCTGTATTTTAGTCAGTTCAGAATGCATTTCAGTGCTAAGCAAAATCAGTTATATAGGTCCATTCGTTAACTTCAGAGGTCATTAATCTTTGCAAGACAGTTTGAGATCTGCTTCTTATCAAATGGCCTGATGTCAGACCACTGCAGTTTCCTGACGAAGGAGAAATCTGGAAGTCAGTGCCTAGAAATATTCATAGTCCATCTTGATTTGCAAATCTGCTAGTCTGGAATAGAGGAGATTGTAATGACATCCTGCCATTTCATTACTGTCATACCTCAGACCAAAGATATACCTGGTTCTTAGTTTTCTGGAAGCTTCTAGTTATGGAGAAGTGATCATAACACCTCCATTAGTGTTTGCCACTGCTCTCCTAGCATCAGGAGTTARCAATAAAATCAGTAGTTTCTCCCAGAACGAAAATCTTCCTCACTTGCTAAGAGAATAATAAACGATGATGTATGTAGCAGTGCCATCAGTGGCCCCTGCCATTATTATTCATAATGATAATTAATACTTTAAAGCAGAAGGGAGACAAAGGAAGCCATTTAGTAAGTAAATTCATTAAGTATATGCTTTACATTAACATTAATCCACAGAGAGAATGTGAACTGGTTGAGAAGTCTGGAAATTTTATCCACTGGAGATTGACCATTTATGTCATTTATTAACTGGCATGATTTGTACTTTTATTCTGTACTTTGATTCCTTCACCCAGTCTTGGTGATATAGCCATCTTGGCTATATCAGAAACTACTCCAGTGCTCCCAGACACTGCAACACTGAACTAGAGGAATCAGACAAAAAGTCTAGCCCAGTTCCCAAGAGTAAACTCTTGTTTTGTATTAGCGACATTTTCTCTTCATAAAAATGAAGTGTTTTCAAATAAAACTCTATTGGCCACTGGCTTAAAGAAATGTTTGTTGATCCTGTACATCAGAGATGCTGATGAAAACCACCTTCATGTTCCCAGCTAATTTAATACTACTATTTACTATAATGTACTGCTTGTATTGCAGTAGCACTTAGGATTCCTAGTCACAGACTAGGGCGTCGTTGTGCTAGACACCAGGCAGGCATGGAACAAAAAAGAAAGTCCCTTCCCTAAAGAACTTGCAGTCTTTGGCATGAGTATGGTCATTATAAAGATAACAACCTTTTTTTCCAAGAAACGCCTCATCTCGTTCATTATCCTTTACAATTAGTCTCATGGGGCTCCACTTCCAGCAACATGCACCTGTTGATAAGTGCAGCCTAGTCAGAGCTAAGAGAGACTTTGCTTCTCCCATTTTTTAATGAACAACAAATGGTGCATTAGAGATGTTTGCTCCTTCAAATATGCAGACATCTGAATTTCTAATTGTTTAGCATTAGTCATAACTTAAGTAGGACAGAGGAGATTCTATATATAGTCCGTTGCCCAGCCATTCAAGACAGATAGTGTGTTTGTATTTCCTCCCATATTTCCTCACTTGAAAGAAGTGAGAAGGCAGTTGCACCATCTCCAGCCTCAAGTATTCCAAAATTGTGCTGCCCCTATTTCTTCCTCCCCCAAATAATGAGATTGTATTCGGAATCATGATTTTTTTTTTTAAATATGACATTCTGAGCTCTTCGATGTTTATTTGGGGATTCTAAACCTTGGTGGTATAGCTGGCTCATGTTTTTAAGCTTGAAGGCTAAAAAGTTTCTTTTTTTAATTTTGAATACAAGGGTAAGAAAACATACAAGGCTATCTCCTTGTGCTGCCTCTTTACAGCGCATTCCCATAGGCACTGAGAGCATGTCTTTGAGCATGATGTTGAGCACGTTGTTGAGTTGAGGTTGTAACGGGATTCCAGGAGCAGGAGCTGTCCTAAATGTCACAAATCTCTCTTTTAATGGCAGTGATTACCTGTCCCCTGTACTCAGTTCTTTTAGTTGTCAGTGTCTTTCACGTGTTGTATATGCTCTTATATGTATATGCACCACGTGTCTCACATTACAGAGAAAATCTTGGTTCCCATTGAACACAGTGGATGTTTTGCCTTTGAGTGAGGGTTTTGCTTTGTGTAAATTCAAATTCCAGCATCTCTCCTGTTCTCTGCTCCTCCAGCAAAAGAGCAGCAGGCTGGCCACTGAAAAAAAACATAATGCCTGCTATTTACTTGGATTGCTTCTGCCCGGATGCTGGAAAATGCTGTGCCAGTACAGCTGTGCTCAAAAATGTCTCTTTATTTCCATAGCGACTCCCAGGTCTATCACCCCAGCAGCATGGTCTCCCCATGCTTGTAACAAGGCTGCAGCTTTACAGCTAAATGAACTGAACATTGCTGCTGACCCTAGTGGCTAATGGCACGCCTGGTGCTGCATGTGATGACAACGAGGCAAGGTCCCTAGTGTCAGCAGTGTATTTGATGGTCAAAGCCATCACTGTCCCAGCGAGCCCTTCTGTTGGGGCATCCTAGCTGGACAGCGAGGCTCCTGGGCTTTGGAGCACAGTTCCCCGCAGGCTCCCCTGTGCAAGCCCACAAGCAGCCACTGGCCATACGGGCTGTGGTCTGTGGGCTCTGCTCTGCACCCCTCTCCCAGAGCCCAAGAAAGGGACAGCAGTGGGCTCCAGCCACCCTGTGGCAGAGATGTGGGGTTGTGTCTGAGGAGAGGCAATGTTGGCATTCCCACCTGCCTCTTCCTTCCAGGCCCACGATAGCCTCCCTTACCACCTCGTCTCTTGCTGCCTGGCCAGTGTGCCCAGTGCCTGCACATCTGTCCAGCGTTTGCCCTTCCTGCTTTCCTGAGACCATGCCCTGCCGCCTGTGTAGCTGGCCAGATAACGTGTGCCCTCCTCTCTGTCGCTGTGAACTAGGCTGAATCCATGGGTTTCAATGGGTTGTTCCACATGCACGCGAGATTGAATCCAATCTCTTATCCTTGCCCCAGTCTCAGTGGCAGTATTGGCCGAATACAGACAGACAGATCGGACCCTCAGCTAACATACACACAGCAAAATTTCTCTTATGCCAAAATATACCCAGACACCAAGACAGCCAGGAAAACAAATTACTCAGTGCTTTCACAT
This sequence comes from Apteryx rowi, assembly GCF_003343035.1. Lineage (NCBI taxonomy): Eukaryota > Metazoa > Chordata > Aves > Apterygiformes > Apterygidae > Apteryx > Apteryx rowi. The sequence goes on along the minus strand of NW_020450701.1, from coordinate 92,268 downwards.
AGTGCTTATTTGATGGATTTCCTTGTTGTTACCGATAATTGTGAGATTAATTCCTGCAGAATTATCATTAACAGTGGTGAGAGCTCACATACATACCCGCGCAGCCTTCTCCATCCGTTATTCGAGTGCAAGAATAGCAACTGACAAGTCTTGTGAGGTAAATATAAAGGTCAGCTGTTGCCTCCCTAGATGAGGGCTGTCAAAAAGAGAAAGGCACAGCCCTTCCAGCATGCAGACTTTTCCCAGCCTAATTTTACAACTTCCTTCTGCTGATTAGAATTAGCGAGCAAGGCTGTGAGGCCCGAGTGCTTTTTTGGTGACGTTCAGGAGGGTACATGTCCAGCTTCCCTTTGCATTACAAGCATTTGGGTGAATAAATCCCCCCCGGGTGCACAGGGCTTTAAGCACAGGGTATGCTCTTGCTCGGATAAGGTATGTGCTTGAAATTCTTGAGTGGTGTTTACTGGCCTCTGTTCAGCAGGAGGTCAGACTTCAGGAGCAAAATGATCCCTGCAAATCTGTGAGTGTGCGAACTGCAGCAGGGCTGCATCCTGCTCAGACACTGTGGAGCCAAGAGGATATTTCGGAGAAATTTTTCCTTCTGTTGAGACCTTGAGCCCATAAAACTGTGTCTTGTGGGCAATGTTCTGGGAGGAAAAATATGAATATTATCCCATGAATGAAAACAGTCTTTTGGTCGAGATTATGAACTTGGGCTCAGAAAATGCAAGAGTCACTCCTGCCTGATACACAAATCTTTGAGGGATATGGGGTAAATCACTTTGTCCTCTCATATTTTTGTTCCCCACTGGAAAATTTGGAAAATTAAGGAGCTTTCCTCTCTATCTCACAGGACTATATGAAAGACATAGGACATATATGAAAGGGATAAGTGGAGCTCTGATACAATGGTGAGACACACAACAGAAAAACCCTGGGACGAGCAAAATATATCCTTTCTGGAGTGAAATCATTTAAAATTTGTTTGAAAGAGAAATTAAAACTCAGTGAGAGAGAGCAGAATTTTGAAGACAGATGGGTTCAGAAGAAATGAGATACAATTGAGATCCTTATCAGTTTTGTTCTTCATTCTGACCTAGAACATATTCTTCTGTATTTAACTGATCTATTTTTATTGATTTTTTAAACTTACTTTAATTGAGGTTCTCTGTGATCAGTCTAGCAAATTCATTTTGCTGAAGAAAAATAAACAAATATATTTTGCTCTTAAAATGACATCACCTTCAGGCATAATAAGATATCTTGAATTTTTCTTCTTTTTTCTGTAGGTTGCTGTAGAATACATAAAATTCGTGACCATCAGATTTAGATTTCTTAGTACCAGGAGTACCAAATGGTTGAATGAAAATGTAATATATAATATGCCATTGCATGAATGCAGGCACTTCAGAGGGGGCAAGATGTACAGAGTTCACCTGAAATAGTCTCAGAATATAAAACCGTATGTTTGAGAGCTGATCACATGGACTGAGCAACGAGGGTGATCACAATAAATGATCATGTGAAATGACATAGAAAAGTTTGCTGAACATAACGATACCAGAAAGCCTTTTTACCTTCTGACAAAAGCTGGAATTGTAATGAAATAGTACACCTCAGTGGGAAGCTGATTTACCTCTAGTGTGCGCTCTTCCATGTTTGAAGTTGGACATCTTCAAAAATACCTGGGGTAAGAGCCATACCCCCAGTTTAACATCATCACTTCTATGTAGTTATTTTTAGAATTGTGTGATCTCTCTGCTATGGTCAATCAGTGAGACAGGCATTCTTTTTGCCTAACATTAGCCACTTAAAAATGGGGTGACTAGGCTAAGGAGTTGTCTGTACTCCCTTTATAGACAAGGGAACGAGGTGAGCTTCTCCAGAAGCCTTAAGATATTAGTTTGCGTCGGGATGTATCATACTCTGGGCATGCTTTTGCTCTCCATTAGCTCTGGCAGTGGCTATAACTGCCTTTCAGTAGGTGCCTAAGTTTGAGATCACTAAAGCTAGAGATCAGCTGCCATCCAACCCAAGTCAACATGGAGGAGATGGATGAATGGGATGCTTTTTATTTCTATACAATGCTATTTTGTGATTCATTGCAAAAATTATGCTTGCTCCAATGTTTGCAGAATGAGCCAAATATGAATGCTCTTCTTAGATGTGATATGCTAAACTCGAACTATACCACAAACCTTAAAACTCGAATCCAGATTTACCTGCAATCTGCTTTGTTTCTCCTCTTCTTGCCTCCAGTGGGAATTCAGGCTTTCTTCTGGTGTAACCTTCTTCAGGAGTAACTGCTGAGATTTTACCTAGAAACTGGTTACTCTTTGGAGAAAGGATCTATGTTCTTAGGAAGTCAGTTCTGCATTTGAAGTATTGAGTATAAGTACTTTGTAATTCAGGTCTCTATGATATTTTATATTCCTCATTATCAAAGCATCCAAATGTCTCTCATTATCAAAGCATCCAAATGTCTCTCAGTCTTCCCTGCATTTAAATTGTTGCAAGCCCTCTAACACATCGATGAGGATCTATGGGGAAAACATGGGCTAATAGGACTGTGTTGGATTAAAAACAAGTGTGTGTGAGACTCTGCTCAGAGCCAGGGGTCATGAAAAAGGTAAGAAGAACTTGGCAGGTTACACAGCTCTGTGAAATTTTCAGGAGCTGTCCTAGCCCACTCCTGTGATGTCTTTGCTGCGACTGTAATTCTCCAAGGGATGAAACTGTCTGCCTAAAGGGACCTAAATAATATTTTAAATGACGACAAACATAAAATAATCTGAGCCAAATTCTCACTGGCATCAATTTTTTGGAGAGATGCAGCTTTTTATCTTATTCATCTCACCCACGATACTAAAAAAAAACATATTTGGATCAGAATGTTTCCTTTTTTATGTTTATGATCACAGTATTTTAAGAGTTTTCACGGTCTCTAAAAAGTGTATTACACCTAAAAATGGGGATGTTGTGATAAAAACCACCCCACAGCACATCTGAAGAATCTGAGCTTAAGAAGTGCCTCTTACATTTTCCACCAGTTGATTGAACCTAGCTCCTGCTTCTTTGAATCTCTTGTTGTTCTCCGTGAAAACTGTACTAACATGCTTTTAAAGCATACAAATAGCTGTGACTATCTACACAGCATATTCTGTTCTGTTTTTGTTGTAATATGCATTTCAGTTCATGAGTGCCGGAGCTAACACAGTTAATGTAGAGACAAAGCTCTGTTATTATGGCTTGTTCTTCCATTTGTTTATGATGTGATTCTGAGGCACCTCGCCTGCAATGTCAAAAACTGCAGGTAGGTAGACCAAAAGTTACAGTGTCTAACACCTCTCAGGAGATGCTCAGAACAGAGCTGTGGCAACCTCATATACTAATTTATTTGAACCTCCTTATTTTATTAGAGAAGTGGATTTCAGATTCATTGTTGATTTAGCACTACTAGCACACTACCACCTTCTGTGGTCTATTCCAACTCCTCATTGTGATCAGAGACATACAAATGTATGACCCCAAGCATTTACAGTCTAGGCTGGATGCAACCAGTAGGTTTTCAGTGCAATTTTGCGGTTTAAAGGGAAGGATATGATGAAAGTGGGACCCGAGGCAGTGGAGAAGCAGGACAGATGCAGTGGCAAAGCTGATGGGATGCCAAAACAGAAGAAAATTCCTTATGCATGGAGTGGGCAATGGGCAAAGTTATTTCTATAAGCAGTGTTACCTCCTGGAAGAGTAGATCTGAGGGTAAGCAACACAGCTGGAGATATTGGTGGAGTATGATCCGGAGCCTGCAGACATACGGGAGAAGGGAGAGCACTTCAAAGAGGTCCCGGCGGCGGGAGGGCAGCGGGGAGGCGGAGGCGGAGCGGGCACGTCCCGGAGCGGCCGCTGCTGCCGGGAGGTGCCGCC